>NC_139219.1:228594788-228827288 GCF_055691185.1 Crinia signifera
GCAACTGTAAACTACTTTTACACCTTTGTATTGACTGCTACAAATAACAAACCTCAGGTTATAATGAGGATTTAGACCCTCCTTGCTATTATAAAAAGTTACATTATCAATTAAGGAATAAACTAGTGTTTACATGTGTTTAATATTCATTTTAACGTTTATGTTTCATTGTGAAAGACGTTGTGAGGAGAAAGCAGGGACATTTGATACTGTATACCAAAATTCCTCAAATGTAATAGTTCTAATTCCGTTATTTTTTTACATATTTAAATCAAAGTTAAATCAACACAATTACAATTTGCATCTAGAATTTGAATTTATAAATAATCAGATTGGATTATTAAATGTACTGGGCACTTTTGTACAACCAGTACCCCTTGGCAGAACTCCTATCAGCCACCCGGTGCCCCTCTAATTATCCAGAACAGAATCCTTATACAGTACTGTATGACATGAAGCAATTCTGTATTTTCTTTCAATATCCATTGCTTGAATTTAGTCCAGTGGTTCCCAAACTGTGTACCGTGGCACCCTGGGGTGCCTTAGAGCACTTGCAGGGGTGCCTTGGATTGGTGTCCAGGATCAGTTCAACTTATTTATGGACTGCCTAACATGCAAAACCAGGGCCGGTGGCTGCAAATCATACACTACGTGGACAAACAGAAAGAATCCTGTCCATCACCACATCAATGACCCGAAGACGGATTTACAAACACAATTAATTAATTTTGTATTTTCTTCTAAATTCCTGTGTTAGAAATTTTTGCTCTACGGGTGCCGTGAAAATAATGATGATACTCTTGTGTGCCATGATTTAAAAATGTTTGGGAACCACTGATTTAGTCTATTAAAGAAAGAAAAATATACTGCCCAAAAAGGGAAGATGTTGGTATAACGTATTTGTCATGTTTACTTGACATTTTAAAGTGTTCTTAGCTAAAGAACCTTTCAGATATAGGAAACCAAATATGCCTATTGATTGTGATTCCAAAGCACCTGCTCATCCTTTGAATGTACAGATATAATGCTTTACACTCATCACTTTTTTATCTTTCTAGTGCAACATTATTTCTGTGCCATTGTACAAACACATTGCACATAACGATGGGCCTGATTCAGCATCAGTTGTAGTTTTGTGAATGTTCACAAAACTACAACTGTTATCAGCAGCATGCAGTGGGCCACCCAACAAAGGTCAAGGATGCTCTGCATTCAGGGTTCCTCCCTGTGCTGCAATAGCAAAATGTTGCTATTATATGATCACTTCGCTATATAGTAGACGCTAGCATGTTACCAGTAGCCCCCTGGCTGAGCAACTGAACTGTTAAGCCAGGCAAGGGGCCTGCTGGTTTTGGTGACGTCACGTGTAGCTGCCATGGCCTTCCTCCAAATGATCCGGACACTTCTCTACCACCCCGATAACGCTGCACCTCTGCCCTGTCGCTGCTCCCCATTGGTTGTTAAATTGCGGTCGCATTTTTACGTTTTTTAGCAGTTTCGGTGTAATCTGCATATGATGGTGAATTAGGCCTTATTTAACACCTAAAGCAATTTCACTGACCAGCTCTTTTGCATTGTGACTTTCTTGCTGTGAATTACATGGACAAAGACTGAAAATAAAAATTATACATATAGCCTCAAGTGCTGTCTTTCTTAATTTCACTGATGTATTATTTTTCTTTCGATATGATGCCAGTGTGGACCTTGGTATTGTGTCTCTTTATTGGTAAGGAAGATTCCTTTAGATTTATGCTTATTGCTCAATATACAGGGGTTAAGATCCAATTTCCTATCAGTTTATAACCTGCCATGTCAATAATATTAAGTTAGTAATTTAGGGATTAAGTTTATCGTAAGAACGAGAAGACATCCAGGCTGTTTTTTTATATTTATAGAACTTTTTTGTTTAGCATTTTTAAATAAATATGTTTATCCTACAGTATAACTTTAATCTGACATCAAGAACCTTTGCTAGTTTGCAGAGCACTGTAAATTCTCATCTAAGGCGGGCGCCCATCTATATTGATTGTAACATTTGTTAAAGGGACAGGAGTGGGTGCTATCTGGGGATGTAACAATTTCTGGGGGGTTCCTGTGCTCCACTGGCAGAGGGGTCGGGATATTTTCGATATACAGAATTGTGGTAAATATTTTTTTCTGATTGACGGAGTATTCAGGGTCTGTGGTCAGTCTCAGTGAGGGAGCTATGTAATTTGTGAAGGTTTGCTGCAGCATCTTATAAGTCTGGGGGACGCTAGACTGGCAAGTATATTGAAACGAACAGCTTCCACACAAGTGTAGTGATGCATTAATCAGTGTCCAGGCTGTGATTATGCAACTCTCTTCATCTCTGCAATGTTACCAAATTCCAAGGGCATACACATGACCAGGGGTAAATTTGCGTTATACCATACCAGGAATTATGGGGCAGCCAGAACTTATGATTCCTGTGACTTTACCTGAACTCCAGAGAAACACAAGTTTGCTCCTTTGGCACTTCTGACAGCTACCGGTATCTGTGTGCAACTAACAACTTGTATCCCCAAACAGAATAATACCCCTTTTACACCGCCGCAAAAATCCGGGTCAGTGGCGGGTCAAACCTGGGTAAACCTGTGTCCATTTACACGGGACTTCTACTACGTGGTCCTGACCTGGGTTGAACTCAGCTAGGACCTGGTAGAGGGCAGTGGGGGAAGCCCAGTCTCCGGACCACAGCATCCTGCGTACTCTGCAGACAGCAGGGAGGAGGTGAATGGATGTCATCTCCAAGCGCCGCTTCCATCTACACTGCGGGTAGGCACCGCAGTGTAAACGGATACAAGATCTGGCTTGGATGCGGGTCAGACCTGGGATTTTGGGTGTAAAAGGGGTATGAGCGAATAGAGGCTTCTTTATAACACCTTGCTTCTGTGCCATTGTTGTAATATCGCTCTATTTATTGATGTGCAGGCTGGCCGACAAGTGTAAATCAGTACAAATACTGACTATCACTATCTCTCTTCTCACTGGGCCAACCCCCGGTGGAGCTATAGCTGAGTGTGTGAAGACTCCTACGCTGAGATGCTCAGGTTCTGTGGCTAACTAAAACCAGGGGAAATGCAGACTTGAAGAACCACAGAACTTGGGTAATTTTTGAGATTTCCCATTTCAAGGGATAGTATGGTAAGCCGAGCCCTTGTGCGAACACCTTCTGCGAGTATCACACTCGCAGAGGTGAGCAGGGGAACGCTAAGCATTTTATGGGCGCCTGCCCCCTTTTCGGTGAACAGCAGTGGAAATAAAAGTCAGTTTTCACTGACTTTTATTTCAGGAGGTGAAAGAAATCATTCAATGGTCGGCGACTATTCAATGATTTCTCTTCCCTTCGGCAGCATGCAAGGGGATTTGTTCTCAGACACACCCAGTTGCATGATACCAAGGGGCGGTGCTTACCCGCTCACTAGACAGTGAAAGAATGCTGCGTAGCGAGTGGGTCTAAATCAGACCCTTAGGCAGCAGCAGCAACACTTTCCACAAATAAACATAAATGAGTATGGGGCAGGCTTACAAGGAGATTTATGCCTAATGCTGATTCCCAGGTTCCACATGGCATCTTATATGTGCTAAGCACCCCCCCCCCCCACACACACACACACACACACACACACACTTTGTACTCGATGCTGCAGCTGCCAGTGAGTATTTTAACCCTAACCCTCTAGCATGCTAACCCTGTCTTCTCGACAGCCTAAGCCTAATCGCCCTCCACAGACTAACCCTCTCCCTTGTGTCTAACCCTAACTAAAACCTCACCCAAGTACTTGCTGTCAGGATCCTTTCCACATCCCTTCACCACAATGGATAGTAACAGTGTAATCTCTTACTGACGCAACTGTAAACTACTTTTACACCTTTGTATTGACTGCTACAAATAACAAACCTCAGGTTATAATGAGGATTTAGACCCTCCTTGCTATTATAAAAAGTTACATTATCAATTAAGGAATAAACTAGTGTTTACATGTGTTTAATATTCATTTTAACGTTTATGTTTCATTGTGAAAGACGTTGTGAGGAGAAAGCAGGGACATTTGATACTGTATACCAAAATTCCTCAAATGTAATAGTTCTAATTCCGTTATTTTTTTACATATTTAAATCAAAGTTAAATCAACACAATTACAATTTGCATCTAGAATTTGAATTTATAAATAATCAGATTGGATTATTAAATGTACTGGGCACTTTTGTACAACCAGTACCCCTTGGCAGAACTCCTATCAGCCACCCGGTGCCCCTCTAATTATCCAGAACAGAATCCTTATACAGTACTGTATGACATGAAGCAATTCTGTATTTTCTTTCAATATCCATTGCTTGAATTTAGTCCAGTGGTTCCCAAACTGTGTACCGTGGCACCCTGGGGTGCCTTAGAGCACTTGCAGGGGTGCCTTGGATTGGTGTCCAGGATCAGTTCAACTTATTTATGGACTGCCTAACATGCAAAACCAGGGCCGGTGGCTGCAAATCATACACTACGTGGACAAACAGAAAGAATCCTGTCCATCACCACATCAATGACCCGAAGACGGATTTACAAACACAATTAATTAATTTTGTATTTTCTTCTAAATTCCTGTGTTAGAAATTTTTGCTCTACGGGTGCCGTGAAAATAATGATGATACTCTTGTGTGCCATGATTTAAAAATGTTTGGGAACCACTGATTTAGTCTATTAAAGAAAGAAAAATATACTGCCCAAAAAGGGAAGATGTTGGTATAACGTATTTGTCATGTTTACTTGACATTTTAAAGTGTTCTTAGCTAAAGAACCTTTCAGATATAGGAAACCAAATATGCCTATTGATTGTGATTCCAAAGCACCTGCTCATCCTTTGAATGTACAGATATAATGCTTTACACTCATCACTTTTTTATCTTTCTAGTGCAACATTATTTCTGTGCCATTGTACAAACACATTGCACATAACGATGGGCCTGATTCAGCATCAGTTGTAGTTTTGTGAATGTTCACAAAACTACAACTGTTATCAGCAGCATGCAGTGGGCCACCCAACAAAGGTCAAGGATGCTCTGCATTCAGGGTTCCTCCCTGTGCTGCAATAGCAAAATGTTGCTATTATATGATCACTTCGCTATATAGTAGACGCTAGCATGTTACCAGTAGCCCCCTGGCTGAGCAACTGAACTGTTAAGCCAGGCAAGGGGCCTGCTGGTTTTGGTGACGTCACGTGTAGCTGCCATGGCCTTCCTCCAAATGATCCGGACACTTCTCTACCACCCCGATAACGCTGCACCTCTGCCCTGTCGCTGCTCCCCATTGGTTGTTAAATTGCGGTCGCATTTTTACGTTTTTTAGCAGTTTCGGTGTAATCTGCATATGATGGTGAATTAGGCCTTATTTAACACCTAAAGCAATTTCACTGACCAGCTCTTTTGCATTGTGACTTTCTTGCTGTGAATTACATGGACAAAGACTGAAAATAAAAATTATACATATAGCCTCAAGTGCTGTCTTTCTTAATTTCACTGATGTATTATTTTTCTTTCGATATGATGCCAGTGTGGACCTTGGTATTGTGTCTCTTTATTGGTAAGGAAGATTCCTTTAGATTTATGCTTATTGCTCAATATACAGGGGTTAAGATCCAATTTCCTATCAGTTTATAACCTGCCATGTCAATAATATTAAGTTAGTAATTTAGGGATTAAGTTTATCGTAAGAACGAGAAGACATCCAGGCTGTTTTTTTATATTTATAGAACTTTTTTGTTTAGCATTTTTAAATAAATATGTTTATCCTACAGTATAACTTTAATCTGACATCAAGAACCTTTGCTAGTTTGCAGAGCACTGTAAATTCTCATCTAAGGCGGGCGCCCATCTATATTGATTGTAACATTTGTTAAAGGGACAGG
Organism: Crinia signifera; assembly: GCF_055691185.1. NCBI lineage: Eukaryota > Metazoa > Chordata > Amphibia > Anura > Myobatrachidae > Crinia > Crinia signifera. Next base: position 228,600,710 of record NC_139219.1, read on the forward strand.
AGTGGGTGCTATCTGGGGATGTAACAATTTCTGGGGGGTTCCTGTGCTCCACTGGCAGAGGGGTCGGGATATTTTCGATATACAGAATTGTGGTAAATATTTTTTTCTGATTGACGGAGTATTCAGGGTCTGTGGTCAGTCTCAGTGAGGGAGCTATGTAATTTGTGAAGGTTTGCTGCAGCATCTTATAAGTCTGGGGGACGCTAGACTGGCAAGTATATTGAAACGAACAGCTTCCACACAAGTGTAGTGATGCATTAATCAGTGTCCAGGCTGTGATTATGCAACTCTCTTCATCTCTGCAATGTTACCAAATTCCAAGGGCATACACATGACCAGGGGTAAATTTGCGTTATACCATACCAGGAATTATGGGGCAGCCAGAACTTATGATTCCTGTGACTTTACCTGAACTCCAGAGAAACACAAGTTTGCTCCTTTGGCACTTCTGACAGCTACCGGTATCTGTGTGCAACTAACAACTTGTATCCCCAAACAGAATAATACCCCTTTTACACCGCCGCAAAAATCCGGGTCAGTGGCGGGTCAAACCTGGGTAAACCTGTGTCCATTTACACGGGACTTCTACTACGTGGTCCTGACCTGGGTTGAACTCAGCTAGGACCTGGTAGAGGGCAGTGGGGGAAGCCCAGTCTCCGGACCACAGCATCCTGCGTACTCTGCAGACAGCAGGGAGGAGGTGAATGGATGTCATCTCCAAGCGCCGCTTCCATCTACACTGCGGGTAGGCACCGCAGTGTAAACGGATACAAGATCTGGCTTGGATGCGGGTCAGACCTGGGATTTTGGGTGTAAAAGGGGTATGAGCGAATAGAGGCTTCTTTATAACACCTTGCTTCTGTGCCATTGTTGTAATATCGCTCTATTTATTGATGTGCAGGCTGGCCGACAAGTGTAAATCAGTACAAATACTGACTATCACTATCTCTCTTCTCACTGGGCCAACCCCCGGTGGAGCTATAGCTGAGTGTGTGAAGACTCCTACGCTGAGATGCTCAGGTTCTGTGGCTAACTAAAACCAGGGGAAATGCAGACTTGAAGAACCACAGAACTTGGGTAATTTTTGAGATTTCCCATTTCAAGGGATAGTATGGTAAGCCGAGCCCTTGTGCGAACACCTTCTGCGAGTATCACACTCGCAGAGGTGAGCAGGGGAACGCTAAGCATTTTATGGGCGCCTGCCCCCTTTTCGGTGAACAGCAGTGGAAATAAAAGTCAGTTTTCACTGACTTTTATTTCAGGAGGTGAAAGAAATCATTCAATGGTCGGCGACTATTCAATGATTTCTCTTCCCTTCGGCAGCATGCAAGGGGATTTGTTCTCAGACACACCCAGTTGCATGATACCAAGGGGCGGTGCTTACCCGCTCACTAGACAGTGAAAGAATGCTGCGTAGCGAGTGGGTCTAAATCAGACCCTTAGGCAGCAGCAGCAACACTTTCCACAAATAAACATAAATGAGTATGGGGCAGGCTTACAAGGAGATTTATGCCTAATGCTGATTCCCAGGTTCCACATGGCATCTTATATGTGCTAAGCACCCCCCCCCCCCACACACACACACACACACACACACACACTTTGTACTCGATGCTGCAGCTGCCAGTGAGTATTTTAACCCTAACCCTCTAGCATGCTAACCCTGTCTTCTCGACAGCCTAAGCCTAATCGCCCTCCACAGACTAACCCTCTCCCTTGTGTCTAACCCTAACTAAAACCTCACCCAAGTACTTGCTGTCAGGATCCTTTCCACATCCCTTCACCACAATGGATAGTAACAGTGTAATCTCTTACTGACGCAACTGTAAACTACTTTTACACCTTTGTATTGACTGCTACAAATAACAAACCTCAGGTTATAATGAGGATTTAGACCCTCCTTGCTATTATAAAAAGTTACATTATCAATTAAGGAATAAACTAGTGTTTACATGTGTTTAATATTCATTTTAACGTTTATGTTTCATTGTGAAAGACGTTGTGAGGAGAAAGCAGGGACATTTGATACTGTATACCAAAATTCCTCAAATGTAATAGTTCTAATTCCGTTATTTTTTTACATATTTAAATCAAAGTTAAATCAACACAATTACAATTTGCATCTAGAATTTGAATTTATAAATAATCAGATTGGATTATTAAATGTACTGGGCACTTTTGTACAACCAGTACCCCTTGGCAGAACTCCTATCAGCCACCCGGTGCCCCTCTAATTATCCAGAACAGAATCCTTATACAGTACTGTATGACATGAAGCAATTCTGTATTTTCTTTCAATATCCATTGCTTGAATTTAGTCCAGTGGTTCCCAAACTGTGTACCGTGGCACCCTGGGGTGCCTTAGAGCACTTGCAGGGGTGCCTTGGATTGGTGTCCAGGATCAGTTCAACTTATTTATGGACTGCCTAACATGCAAAACCAGGGCCGGTGGCTGCAAATCATACACTACGTGGACAAACAGAAAGAATCCTGTCCATCACCACATCAATGACCCGAAGACGGATTTACAAACACAATTAATTAATTTTGTATTTTCTTCTAAATTCCTGTGTTAGAAATTTTTGCTCTACGGGTGCCGTGAAAATAATGATGATACTCTTGTGTGCCATGATTTAAAAATGTTTGGGAACCACTGATTTAGTCTATTAAAGAAAGAAAAATATACTGCCCAAAAAGGGAAGATGTTGGTATAACGTATTTGTCATGTTTACTTGACATTTTAAAGTGTTCTTAGCTAAAGAACCTTTCAGATATAGGAAACCAAATATGCCTATTGATTGTGATTCCAAAGCACCTGCTCATCCTTTGAATGTACAGATATAATGCTTTACACTCATCACTTTTTTATCTTTCTAGTGCAACATTATTTCTGTGCCATTGTACAAACACATTGCACATAACGATGGGCCTGATTCAGCATCAGTTGTAGTTTTGTGAATGTTCACAAAACTACAACTGTTATCAGCAGCATGCAGTGGGCCACCCAACAAAGGTCAAGGATGCTCTGCATTCAGGGTTCCTCCCTGTGCTGCAATAGCAAAATGTTGCTATTATATGATCACTTCGCTATATAGTAGACGCTAGCATGTTACCAGTAGCCCCCTGGCTGAGCAACTGAACTGTTAAGCCAGGCAAGGGGCCTGCTGGTTTTGGTGACGTCACGTGTAGCTGCCATGGCCTTCCTCCAAATGATCCGGACACTTCTCTACCACCCCGATAACGCTGCACCTCTGCCCTGTCGCTGCTCCCCATTGGTTGTTAAATTGCGGTCGCATTTTTACGTTTTTTAGCAGTTTCGGTGTAATCTGCATATGATGGTGAATTAGGCCTTATTTAACACCTAAAGCAATTTCACTGACCAGCTCTTTTGCATTGTGACTTTCTTGCTGTGAATTACATGGACAAAGACTGAAAATAAAAATTATACATATAGCCTCAAGTGCTGTCTTTCTTAATTTCACTGATGTATTATTTTTCTTTCGATATGATGCCAGTGTGGACCTTGGTATTGTGTCTCTTTATTGGTAAGGAAGATTCCTTTAGATTTATGCTTATTGCTCAATATACAGGGGTTAAGATCCAATTTCCTATCAGTTTATAACCTGCCATGTCAATAATATTAAGTTAGTAATTTAGGGATTAAGTTTATCGTAAGAACGAGAAGACATCCAGGCTGTTTTTTTATATTTATAGAACTTTTTTGTTTAGCATTTTTAAATAAATATGTTTATCCTACAGTATAACTTTAATCTGACATCAAGAACCTTTGCTAGTTTGCAGAGCACTGTAAATTCTCATCTAAGGCGGGCGCCCATCTATATTGATTGTAACATTTGTTAAAGGGACAGGAGTGGGTGCTATCTGGGGATGTAACAATTTCTGGGGGGTTCCTGTGCTCCACTGGCAGAGGGGTCGGGATATTTTCGATATACAGAATTGTGGTAAATATTTTTTTCTGATTGACGGAGTATTCAGGGTCTGTGGTCAGTCTCAGTGAGGGAGCTATGTAATTTGTGAAGGTTTGCTGCAGCATCTTATAAGTCTGGGGGACGCTAGACTGGCAAGTATATTGAAACGAACAGCTTCCACACAAGTGTAGTGATGCATTAATCAGTGTCCAGGCTGTGATTATGCAACTCTCTTCATCTCTGCAATGTTACCAAATTCCAAGGGCATACACATGACCAGGGGTAAATTTGCGTTATACCATACCAGGAATTATGGGGCAGCCAGAACTTATGATTCCTGTGACTTTACCTGAACTCCAGAGAAACACAAGTTTGCTCCTTTGGCACTTCTGACAGCTACCGGTATCTGTGTGCAACTAACAACTTGTATCCCCAAACAGAATAATACCCCTTTTACACCGCCGCAAAAATCCGGGTCAGTGGCGGGTCAAACCTGGGTAAACCTGTGTCCATTTACACGGGACTTCTACTACGTGGTCCTGACCTGGGTTGAACTCAGCTAGGACCTGGTAGAGGGCAGTGGGGGAAGCCCAGTCTCCGGACCACAGCATCCTGCGTACTCTGCAGACAGCAGGGAGGAGGTGAATGGATGTCATCTCCAAGCGCCGCTTCCATCTACACTGCGGGTAGGCACCGCAGTGTAAACGGATACAAGATCTGGCTTGGATGCGGGTCAGACCTGGGATTTTGGGTGTAAAAGGGGTATGAGCGAATAGAGGCTTCTTTATAACACCTTGCTTCTGTGCCATTGTTGTAATATCGCTCTATTTATTGATGTGCAGGCTGGCCGACAAGTGTAAATCAGTACAAATACTGACTATCACTATCTCTCTTCTCACTGGGCCAACCCCCGGTGGAGCTATAGCTGAGTGTGTGAAGACTCCTACGCTGAGATGCTCAGGTTCTGTGGCTAACTAAAACCAGGGGAAATGCAGACTTGAAGAACCACAGAACTTGGGTAATTTTTGAGATTTCCCATTTCAAGGGATAGTATGGTAAGCCGAGCCCTTGTGCGAACACCTTCTGCGAGTATCACACTCGCAGAGGTGAGCAGGGGAACGCTAAGCATTTTATGGGCGCCTGCCCCCTTTTCGGTGAACAGCAGTGGAAATAAAAGTCAGTTTTCACTGACTTTTATTTCAGGAGGTGAAAGAAATCATTCAATGGTCGGCGACTATTCAATGATTTCTCTTCCCTTCGGCAGCATGCAAGGGGATTTGTTCTCAGACACACCCAGTTGCATGATACCAAGGGGCGGTGCTTACCCGCTCACTAGACAGTGAAAGAATGCTGCGTAGCGAGTGGGTCTAAATCAGACCCTTAGGCAGCAGCAGCAACACTTTCCACAAATAAACATAAATGAGTATGGGGCAGGCTTACAAGGAGATTTATGCCTAATGCTGATTCCCAGGTTCCACATGGCATCTTATATGTGCTAAGCACCCCCCCCCCCCACACACACACACACACACACACACACACTTTGTACTCGATGCTGCAGCTGCCAGTGAGTATTTTAACCCTAACCCTCTAGCATGCTAACCCTGTCTTCTCGACAGCCTAAGCCTAATCGCCCTCCACAGACTAACCCTCTCCCTTGTGTCTAACCCTAACTAAAACCTCACCCAAGTACTTGCTGTCAGGATCCTTTCCACATCCCTTCACCACAATGGATAGTAACAGTGTAATCTCTTACTGACGCAACTGTAAACTACTTTTACACCTTTGTATTGACTGCTACAAATAACAAACCTCAGGTTATAATGAGGATTTAGACCCTCCTTGCTTTTATAAAAAGTTACATTATCAATTAAGGAATAAACTAGTGTTTACATGTGTTTAATATTCATTTTAACGTTTATGTTTCATTGTGAAAGACGTTGTGAGGAGAAAGCAGAGACATTTGATACTGTATACCAAAATTCCTCAAATGTAATAGTTCTAATTCCGTTATTTTTTTACATATTTAAATCAAAGTTAAATCAACACAATTACAATTTGCATCTAGATTTTGCATTTATAAATAATCAGATTGGATTATTAAATGTACTGGGCACTTTTGTACAACCAGTACCCCTTGGCAGAACTCCTATCAGCCACCCGTTGCCCCTCTAATTATCCAGAACAGAATCCTTATACAGTACTGTATGACATGAAGCAATTCTGTATTTTCTTTCAATATCCATTGCTTGAATTTAGTCCAGTGGTTCCCAAACTGTGTACCGTGGCACCCTGGGGTGCCTTAGAGCACTTGCAGGGGTGCCTTGGATTGGTGTCCAGGATCAGTTCAACTTATTTATGGACTGCCTAACATGCAAAACCAGGGCCGGTGGCTGCAAATCATACACTACGTGGACAAACAGAAAGAATCCTGTCCATCACCACATCAATGACCCGAAGAATGATTTACAAACACAATTAATTAATTTTGTATTTTCTTCTAAATTCCTGTGTTAGAAATTTTTGCTCTACGGGTGCCGTGAAAATAATGATGATACTCTTGTGTGCCATGATTTAAAAATGTTTGGGAACCACTGATTTAGTCTATTAAAGAAAGAAAAATATACTGCCCAAAAAGGGAAGATGTTGGTATAACGTATTTGTCATGTTTACTTGACATTTTAAAGTGTTCTTAGCTAAAGAACCTTTCAGATATAGGAAACCAAATATGCCTATTGATTGTGATTCCAAAGCACCTGCTCATCCTTTGAATGTACAGATATAATGCTTTACACTCATCACTTTTTTATCTTTCTAGTGCAACATTATTTCTGTGCCATTGTACAAACACATTGCACATAACAATGGGCCTGATTCCGCATCTGTTATCAGCAGCATGCAGGGGGCCACCCAACAAAGGAAAAGGACGCTCTGCATACAGGGTTCCTCCCCGTGCTGCAATAGCAAAATGTTGCTATTATATGATCACTTTGCTATATAGTAGATACTAGCATGCGCAGTTGTTTGATTATCAGCCGGCCTGCAAAATGGCAGTTGTGTGATCAGGTCTGAATAACCCCCTTTGTTTTGATTCAGACCCCATAAGTTATTTTGGTACTCTTTACCTAGAACGGCGCCCACGATTGAAATCGCGGGCATCGCGGGTAAAATCGCGGTAATCGCGGGCATCGCGGGTAAATCGCGGGTACATCAAAATCGGGTACCCGCGATTACCGCGATTTTCCCATAGGGAACAATGTTAAAAAGGCAGATTGACCGCGATTTTACCGTTAAATGCCTCAATGCCCGCGATTTTTACATAGGAAACAATGTTAAATGGGCCACAGAGCCCTAATAGTCCCCCTGAAGTCTTAAATGGCCCCCAAATTTTTTAACGCCACCCCACAATCAACGTGAACCCGAAGCGTGGCGAGCGCAGCGAGCCCGCGAGGGGCGGCGGTACGCGTCCTACGACCTTTTCATGCCCTACTATCCACGTCGGCGTGGAGTTGAGAATAGAATAGTGTGGCGAGCGCAGCGAGCCACCGAGCCCGAAGCGTGGCGAGCGCAGCGAGCCCCGCGAGGGGACGCGGATACCTTCACAGGTAAACGCGTCCCTTCGCGGGCTTCACAGGTGTCCGCGTCGCCACGGACACCTGTGAAGCCCGCGAGGGGACGCGTTTACCTGTGAAGGTATCCGCGTCCCCTCGCGGGGCTCGCTGCGCTCGCCACGCTTCGGGCTCGGTGGCTCGCTGCGCTCGCCACACTATTCTATTCTCAACTCCACGCCGACGTGGATAGTAGGGCATGAAAAGGTCGTAGGACGCGTACCGCCGCCCCTCGCGGGCTCGCTGCGCTCGCCACGCTTCGGGTTCACGTTGATCGTGGGGTGGCGTTAAAAATTTTGGGGGCCATTTAAGGGTTAATGGGCTCTGTGGCCCATTTAACATTGATTTCTATGGCCAAATCGCGGGCATTGAGGCATTTAACGCTAAAATCGGGTCCATCGCGCCTTTTAACATTGATTTCTATGGGAAATCGGTAGCATCGCGTCGCGGGCATCGCGGGTACATTTATGGCCGGCCGCGACGCGACCGACGCGATTTTTCAGATTTAACATGGTTTTCAATGGGAAAATCGCGGACATCGCGTCGGTCGCGTCGCGGGCAGGCATAAATGTACCCGCGATGCCCGCGACGGGCGCCGTTCTAGGTAAAGAGTACCGTTATTTTTTTCATTTGCTGTATTCAGCCTCCCAAGCACTTTTGGCTCTACTGCTGAATTGTGCATTAGCCATTGCTGTCTAATCTCACATTCAAATAATTTTGCAGGGATTAAGGACTGTAATTAATTACCATTGTCTCATAAGTAAACCCAAACCTCACTGTACTCCTGCATTTTATTGTCACCTGCTGGCCATCTGAGATTTCCGGTTGTGCATGCGCCGGGCATCCCGGACCTAGCCTCGTTTCTAGATAGGCTTCCGCATTAGATCACTCTGCGTGCCAGACCTCGTTATTGAGTCCATTCTGCGTTCCAATATACAGGAAACCGCAGTGAGTATTATTTATCGGCATATTTAACTCCTTTTCATCAGTCATAAACATCAGCAAATCGGATATTACGTTTGGCAATCAGCATTATATATATATTTTATGGGGAACATTTATAATATAACATTTAAAAAAAATTCTAATATAATTAATACACATTTATATATCTTAAGCGAGATATGTCAAAAATCATTACCCATGTTTAATAACAATCGGAAACCAAATTTATCACCACAGTCGTTTCAATTTTAATCAAATACATCAGATATACCCATATACAATAAGAAAAATTTTAATGTAAGAATCATTAACTTACTAGTTTTTAAATCATAATAATACGGATTCAGTATTAAATCCCGGCGGTCGGGATCCCGGCGTTCAGAATCCCGACGCTGGAATCCCAATTGCCGAAATCCCGACAAGGGGGGGACGTGGATCGCCCCCCCTTGCGTGCTCGCTATGCTCGCCACGCAGCGGGCCTGGTGCCTCGCTACGCTTGGCACGCTAATTTATTCTCCCTCCAGGGGTGTCGTGGACACCCACGGAGGGAGAAAGTGTCGCCCCCCTCCGCTCTAACCCGGTCTGGGGGGGATGCGGCTGGCGTCCACTTGCTGCACGGGGGGGGAGGGATGCAGCCGCCTATCTGCTCCACGACGTGGGGGAAAATTGCCGCTGATTAGGGGGTAATGCGGCGTCCACCTGCTGCACAGGGGGATGTGGCCGCCTATCTGCTCCACGGTGCGGGGTGGCCGCCACCCGCTGAAGATTGCCGAGATGCGGCGTCCACCTGCAACAGAGCAGTTATTTTTTTCTTTAGCCCAGATAAGGTGCTTTTGATGTTGTTTGTTGTTCAGGAATGGCTTGACAAGAGGAATATGACATTTGAAGCCCATGTCCAGGATCTGTCTGTGAGTGGCCATCGCTTGGTAACAGGGACGCTGCACCTCCTGTTCTCCGTCCGGTGCCTGGTGTCCGGAAGACCCTGGGCGCAGGTGCTGCTGGTCTCCGCCCGGCTCCTAGCAACAGGCTGACACCGGGTGATCGGGGATGCCAGTTGCCTTGCAATGGGAACGCCAGGTGCAAGTATGATCTCCCTTTATCTAGGAAAGATAAGGGTTGCTGCAGCTTCGCTCAGTTGTAATCAGTTGCTCATTAGCAGCATGGCCTTTTTAGTATCTGGCTGCCGCTCCCCAAATTGCTGGTGATAGTTCCTGTTCCTGTGTACTTGTCAGCTGTGGTATTCCTGCATGTCAAAGACCTTGCCTTTTGCTCCAGTTTGTCCCAGCTCCCCTTCAGCCCAGACCCTGGTGTGAAGCTTCCACTCAGGCCGGTTCTAACCTTATCTTTTTCTCTTTCCATCTTATGCATTGTTGCATTACTAATACCACTGAGTGTTTATGCCAATTGCTTATAACAGGGGTCCTCAAAATATTTTGCTCTGGGACCCTATCAGACAATAAAAATAATTACAGGACCCCAGCAAGTTATTGCATAAGGTCATCACATCATATGTGTAGTCAGCAGACAACACATACATGGCAGCATTGTGGAGGCACAACATGAGTTGAGGAGTCTAAAATAACAGACAACTGAACAGATCCTTCAGACTTCTTGAATTGCTGACAGAGATTGAAAAAGTCACCAGTCTGATGGTCAGTGATGACCCCATGCTGAGAAGGTCGGGACCAACTTTGGGGTCAGGACCCACAGTATGAGAACTGCTGGCTTATAACATTGTATGCATTGTTGCACCTGTGTTTACAAGCAGTGTTTTGTCTGGTTGCTTATAACATCATATGTAGTGTTGCTTCTGCCATTACAAGTAGTATTCTGTCTAGTTGCTTATAACACCTATTGCATTGTTGCACTCTGTATTGTTATTATTGTATTAACACACCATGTGCACAGCTGTGTTTCCACATTGTGGGTCTCTGAGTATGCCTCACTGTGTACAATTTCTCCTGCCCAGCCTCCAATAGCCACTTTGTCTTTTGGTAAGACCTGGGGGCATTTGAGTATGGGGCAGACCTAACTCGCCCTGGAAAGGTGGTGTCACGACCACCATGTCAGCTACCCTGGCTCTCAGTGCTGTCCTGAGCCCACAGACCTCTGATAGGTTACCCTCTGCCCTGGCGCTCACCTCCGCTGCCGATTCCCATGCTGGCTGTCTGCGCTCCGTCACTCTGTCGCCACCAGGTGACAGCGGTGGTGTTCAGTCTCATGCCATGCAGGCTCTGGTTGGCATGAGGCATGAGCCGCCATGATGGATCCGTGTCAGGTTAGGCCTCTGGCCAAGAGACACCGGCTACAGTGCCTCCGCGTACAGTCACCGCCGGCTAGTTTCTGTCGCCGCATCTGGTGGCGGCCATCTTCTTGCGGCAGCCTATGCTGCGCGGCTCCAATCTGTGAGCTCACACGCTCAGCCAATCACCGCTCAGCTCAGCCTTCAAATACTGACTAGCCGGGCCAGACCAGCAGTCAGTACAATGATGTCCACCTGTTCACATCATTGAGTACTCCTGGCTACCTGTAGTTCCCACTACAGTTCTATCGTGCATCCTGGTGAAGTCTACTCCAATCTCTCTGCTGATCGTCCTCTGCGTTACCATATCATCACGGAAACCTCTGCCGCCTATAAGGATAGGACAAGGTTAACACCCCAAAGGGTGTCATCTTCTTCTTCATTCCTGACGGTTATTATCTGTGGTCGCATCCCTGGTTCTGCAGCTACGATCCTACTCAGCACAGCTTCATCTGGACTTCATCTTCTTTTTATTCCAATCCTTCAACCAATCATCCAATCCTTCAACCAATCATCCAATCCTTCAACCAATCATCTAATCATCCAATCTTTTATCCAATCCTTCTTTCAATCACCCAATCATTCAATCCTGCAATCATCCAATCATTCAACTTATCAATCATCTTCAAAGCTCTTTAATAAGTATTGTATATTATTGTCTTCTTCCAATTTATCAAATTCTACAGTTATTCATTGTGCCATCATTCATAACTTAGCAGTATCTTTATTAAAAAGGTTGGTACTTATGTAGTATCTGGACGCCCGATAATCGCATCGCATCCGACCAAATCGCATGCGATGCGATGGACCCGATTTTCCATAGGATTCTATGGGAAAAAGGGTCCTTTTCATTTCCCCACTATCCAACTACGCATGGAGTTGGATATAAACCTGTGGCGAGCGTAGCGAGCCACCGAGCCCGAAGCGTGGTGAGCCCCGCGAGGGGACGCGGATTCGTTAAAAAGTATTCTGCATCCCCACGCGGGGCTCCCTGCGCTCGCCACCCTTCGGGCTCGGTGGCTCACTACGCTCGCCACAGGTTTATTTCCAACTCCATGCGTAGTTGGATAGTGGGGAAATGAAAAGGACCCTTTTTCCCATAGAATCCTATGTTAAAATGGACTCAGTCCATTTTAACATTGAATCTTATGGAAAAATCGGGTCCATCGCATCGCATGCGATTTGATCGCATGCGATTTGATGCGATGGACACAATTTTTTAATCGGGCGTCCAGATACTACATAAGTACCAAAAGGTTTACTTTTATCCAATTGCTTCACTCCCTTCTGTCATTCATGCAACAGCCCTACATCAAAGCACCCAGCCTTTGTTACACTCCAGCTGGTGCTTCACGAAATGTGACAGGTGGCTGCTATAGGTGAAGTCTTTGGCTGCAGGAGGCTGGAGGATTGCTGGGCCCGGTGGAAATTGCGTGAGCGTTCTCAGAGGCCGCTTAGTCATGACAGCTTAGTGCAGGGATGGGGAACCTCTGCCCTCCAGCTGTTGTTGAACTACACATCCCAGCATGCCCTTCAACAGTTTTAGCATGGCCAAATAGCAAAGCTGAAGTAAGGCATGCTGGGATGTGTACTTCTACAACAGCTGGAGGGCCAAAGGTTCCCCATCCCTGGCTTAGTGTATCAGTGTGACAGTGGTTGCTCTTAATGCACTAACTCCAGCCTCAGTCCACTCCTTGTGAAGCTCCCCCACACTTTTGAAAGGCCTTTTCCTGACAATCCTCTCCAGGCTGCGGTCATCTTTGCTGATTGTGCACCTTTTTCTTCCACACTTTTCCCTTCCACTCCTTGTGTGAGGCTTCCCTTGTGGAGGGTGTCAATGATGTCTTTCTGCACGTTTCAGATCAGCAGTCTTCACCGTGATTGTGAATTATTTTGAACCAGACTGAGAGACCATTTAAAGGCTCAGGAACCCTTTACAGGTGTTTTGGATTAATTAGCTGATTAGAGAGTGACCCTTTGTGCCTACAATATTGAACCTTTTGACAATATTTAATTTCTGAGATTTTGGATTTGGGGTTTTCATAAAGTGTAAGCCGTAATCATCAAAATTACAACAAATAAAAGCTTGAAATATCTCACTTTGCATGTATTAAGTCTATATAATTTATTAGTTTCACCTCTATATGTGAAAATAAGTATCAAGTGGGCACTGTGGTGGTGTACCATCTAGAATATATTAAGCCTATTTGGGCCTAATTAATATTTAGTTAAGAATCACAATGGAAAAAAAAAACAATTATTGTGAATAAATACAGAGTATTTATTCACAATATTGGCAACATTGAAAACATTCAACCAGTGTCTTCCTTTAAGCAGTCAATTTAACAGGTTTGTCAAGAGTTGCTTCCACGGTGTGAATAAACAGATAACAACCCAACGCGTTTTATCAGGGGTAGTTCCAATGTAGTCAAGCACTTTATTAGTGCTCTCTCATAAATGCAGCAAACTTGCCCATAAAATAACTGATCGTGACTCCTCTCAATCGCGACAGCACCTTTGTGCGTATACTTGTGTAATGCATGTGTCACAAGAGTTTTCAGAACTATTCATGCACGTGCACTTGCAAAATATGACACAACCATGAGAACATGGACGTTGTGTACGACTGAATCAGGCACCAGGTTTCTTGTTTTAAGAACAGAAGGTTGAAGCCATGGCTTCTGTCTGACACTGATATTGGAGACGTTGAAGCAGTTTAAAAAATGTCAAACAGCAAATGTCTTCATTGTATAGATATACTGTATAATCCCGTCATTTGTGGGGAAATGCTAAAGGCGTGAAGATAACCGGCATACAGGGGGGAAATTGTTTGTCAGGGGGAATATTGGGTACTGCATGTACCAGTGATGTCACATACAGTATGTACCAGTAGCAGACTAAGAGAATAAGTTCAACAATTTTGCATGCATTTTTTGCAGGTCTAACTTTCACCATTTTGCACTTCTCTTAGACCACAATTTGTTATACTTCACAATCACATATACATCATTAGTTTTAGCCGTAGTGATCTTCGGTTGTCTAACCTATACAAAAAAACTGCATGAACATGAAGAAGGCAGTGTCAGCACTAGAGGGTGTGGATCTCACCAGGTGTCACCATCTGAGGGGGTAACATCAAAATGCTGGCTCCAAGTTAGTCAGCTCCTGGTCACTGAGACATTGCTGGCTCTGAGGTAAGGAGTCTCTTGGGGCAGCCCAGCATCTCTAGGAGTTCCCCATAATGATGACAATAGAGATATGCCATGAGGTCATACCCCTTCCCGCAATACCACGCACCCTATTTGGCGCACAGGATGACACCAGCCTCAGTGACATGTCTGCATTAAGGTGGTTATATATGAACATGAGGATATTACAGCTGATTATATTATATACTATAACAGCCTCACAGCAACATCATGCACATGCAATTCATTGTGAAATCCCTTATGAGTGGTCCTGGAGAGGTGGTGGAACTCCTTTCCCCTAACACCTACTGTACATTAGGCAGAGACTAGAACAGTGCCAGGGAATTTGTGCACTACTGTACCTTCCATAAAGGGTCCAACAAGGAAGGGGTGTAGTCACACAATACTAAGTCCAATTAAAATGACAACATACAGTAGCACAATCTTATACACATTACACCGCATGTAGTGCCCTTGACTCATATTAAGTCACACAGTATTGCCCCTTATACACATAATGTTCACAGTTCTGCTGCTTATACACATCTTTCTATGTCAATCCAGCAGCTCTCTGTCCATGTACCTCAGCAGCTCCATTCCCTGTGTCCCTCGAGTAGCTTCCCCACCTCTTAGTCCCTCCAGTCCCCTCTCACCTGTCTTCAGCATGCACAATGCCAGTTCCACTTAGTGGCCCTTCTTCACTTCAACGGCAGTGATGGTATGACATCACATACGCCATGCCAGAAGAAGAAGCTGCTGGCTGTCACATGCTGCTGTGGCAGGACACGGCGGGTACGGTACTCACCCGTCCGTGTTCGCCATTGGCTGGCATGCTTTCCGCGGGTGTCCAGGAGGGGGTCGGCAGGTGTTGGTCCAGTGAGGCAGCCTGTGCTGGGAGACCTGGGTGAGCTGTAGGCCGGATGAGCATTTGCCGAGGCCGGGTAAGATATCTTGGATAAGGGCAAAGCAGTGATTGACCAGGTTGTGGAGGTTTCCCATCCCACTTGCTATAAGGAGGGTCTGCTTAGGGCCTTCTGGGTCAGTGCAAAGTGTTCGTAAGCACCCTTCCAATCTCCAGCATCCATTCTGTCTGGCCGTCTGCCTCCAGCCTTCCTGGCCTCGTTGGACCCGGCAGCATTCTTCTATCCCCGGTAAAACCTTCCATCTCCTCCCAGTGCCTCTCTCAGCACCACCTATTTATATTTTTCAAGTAAACCTCGCAAGAACTTTGTCATAATTTTTGTTACAGACTGTATCCACTTTCCTCCAGGGTAGATCAAGCAAAGACTGCTCCTTTACGTTAATCATTATTATTATTATTTATTCATCAAAGAAGTATTTTACATATCTATGTTATCCCTATATGAGTTCTTTTATTAAACCTGCATGTTTCAAACCTCCATCTTCTGGTCCGTCCTCAGTCCCTGAACACCACATAACTCCATCAACATCACCAGTCATGACACTGGCTTTTCTGTTGGAA
Source organism: Crinia signifera (assembly GCF_055691185.1). Classification (NCBI taxonomy): domain Eukaryota; kingdom Metazoa; phylum Chordata; class Amphibia; order Anura; family Myobatrachidae; genus Crinia; species Crinia signifera. The sequence continues at coordinate 228,616,165 of NC_139219.1, forward strand.
TTACTATTCAGGACTGTGGTAGAGGTGGAACTCAGTTAGCCCTACCATTAGAGGTGGTGGAACTCAGTTCCACCCCGTTCCCCCTCACTTTAACCCCTGCTTATGAGCCAATAACAGGAAGTTGAGAGAATGACAAACACTACATGAAAGATCTGTTGTACTATGGGCCTAAAACTGGTTGACTAGGTAAACTGCGAAAAACGCTGCCGAAAAAAAGACCCCCACCGCCATATCACCTTGGAACCATGCAAGGGGATGTGTTATGAAAACACATCTCCTCGCATGTCCTGCAGCAGGAGAAATAATTCGATGGTCGTGACCATCAAATGATTTCTCCTGGGATCGCAAATATAAATCAGTGGAGACGACTTATATTTGCAGGCTCTGGCCCAAAGACAGGGCGGATGGCTGACGTCATGTGACATCAGCCGCCTGTCTCTGGCACATGGGGAGTTTGCATGGGGGTGCCAATGAAACGCTGGGCCTTCCCATCTCGGAGCACCGCATCCGCGCACGTCCTGTCCTCCCCCTTGTGCCGACAGTGCAGGTTGCGAGGGTGCTCGCACAGAAACCCTGCACATGCATATAACTGATTATGCGCATGTGCAGGGCACAAACATTGGTCCCCTGTGAGAACTGAATGAAGTATAATTGTTGTCAAAGCAGCAACACGTGGGGGACCAATGTAATTAGAATGAGGGCCTAGATGCAATTATAGCTATATTCCACAGTATTCCACTGAATAAGTAGTATGCTTCTTCCCTTAATTATTCTAAACTCTTTTCAACTGAATGAGAACATTCTATCAACTGATAGCTACTGTATGAAGTATAATTGTTGTCAAAGCAGCAATGTCCTCATACAAGCAGCAGAGGGCAGCCCACGATCACATCATAGCTAACCCCAAACTTCCTACTGATGCCCAGCGAGATGCCGTTCATTGAGGACATGTGCCAGAATCACAAACTACGCATTTGAGACTGATGCTGATTTGGCTGCATAAGCTCTAAAAAGCTGCAGACAAATAAACTACCATATGGTGAGGCATATATATGTTATAATGCAACCAGCGAATCTTCTTAATAATAATAGGCAAGCATGCTGTTACTGTACTTGGCCCACATTATACTTCATCTGTTGGTCAGAAGCTAGCACTAGTGTCAGATGCGCACATAGATACGCGTCTACATTTTTATGGGCGTGCACATTACACATTTGCTGCTTTTATGCCATGTATATGGTTGTGCATCCAACATCACTAAGGGAAAAAAGGGGGGTAGGAGCACACGGCTCCGTAGCAGCGCTCGAGCAATTGGAAAAAATATTTTTAATTGGAAAGATTGGATAATCTTTACAAATTGTTTATTTAATATTGATGTTAAAACAAGCTGTATACAGTATAAAAGAAAAAAAGGGGGTACATAGAATATCACATGGATAATGACTAATAAATGTTTAAAACACTCTGCATGCCTGGTCTGTTTTCATGTGGCATATAAAGTTGGTTCACAATTATAATGGGCAATATTGCTTTTGTATAGTTACCACTACATGTTAGGTGGTGGGTACTGGTGGAAATGAGTCCTCCCGCCAACGTTCAGATTGGACAATGTTCAAAAGTTCTCCAAAGGGATTGGAAGAGATGATGAGCCCCAATGGGCAAGGGGGCAGTGGATTCTTGGACACCAAACGTTAGGAGGGTTGGTCCTCTCTAGTAGGTGACTTGGAGATGGACGGGGAATTCAGTGGCCCCTGGAGGTGAATTCCCAATTGCTGTCCCCTGATGGATGGGGATGATGTGACGATGGTCTGTCCGATGGTGTAGGACAGGTGGATGCCCAAATAGTAAGGAAGTCAATGTTCAACCCCAATGTGCTGTGGGGTGAATGGTTCCTCTGTGGTGCAAGGGAGTATGTCCTCTCTAGTAAGTTGCCCGGATTAGATGGAGTGGAATCCGTGGCCACTGGAGGTTTCACTTCTCCCAATTCAGGTGGGTGGCTGGGGGTGGTGGCCAGTCCAAACTGTGGCCAATAATGTCCAACAAGGCAGAGACAATATGCAGTTTTGGGGAAGCTGATTCAGACCAGTTCGCACAGCGAGCGCTTTAGGCGAATATTTCATTTGCTGGGTCTCTCGTTCCTGAGGTCCCCGAAATCGGTGCCTGCTCGGGGAGGGGGGGTGTGGATGATGTCACATGACATCAGCACTCACCCCCAATTCGGCAGAAAGCATCCAGATGGAAAGTCCTGGCTAACTTTTCATAATGAACAGAGAGGGTCATTCCGATTCATTTGGTCCCCACGCATTTGCACGGGAGACCAATGATTTTTACTGTGTATGCGCATAATTATTTATACGCCTGTGCAGGTCCCTGGGCGAATGGACTCAGCAACTTGCAAAGTCACCGAGCCGTACGCACGGAGTGATGCAGGATTCAGTGAATTGGTATGTACCATTGGTATGTGCCCTTAGTGTATCTACTATTTCACTGTCACATTGTCTGTAATCATTTAACACCCCTAATATTAATTCTAGGTGTAGATAAACATAATAACACAAGCAGGGAAGGCACGTTTGAAGAATAGAAGCCTACAGTATATGGTATAAGTACAGTATTATATTTTTCCCTTAAATTTGCACAAAAATAATCACTTTCACAGTTATATTAAAAGAAAAACTTTCTTTTTTTTTAGGTTGCTCACATTTTTTATATATACAGTATGTATGTAGAGAACACCAGCACTTAATTATCTGGTCCTGAGTTTTTAGTGGAAGTTCGGTACGTATTATCCGATCTCCCTTATAGAGAAATATAATAATACATTTTACAATTAAGCAATTATACTCCAATTTTGTTGATCTTGTAGGAATTATTTCTGATTCCTTAAAGGAGTAGGATCCTTATCTCTCTAATATTGTTTTGGAGATCCATCATATTTTAAAGGTACACTCAGCTCACAATATACTTTTTCAGTATATTTTCATCACCTTCTTGTTTCTTCTTTTCCTTCTTCATTGTTATCTGGTCTCATTTTGGGCCCCTTTTTCTTCTTTTTTTTTTTTTAAAAGGTAATGGGTCTACAGTGAAGCTATTTTTATGAATATATTTTTATGAATGTAATTTGAAAAAAGTTGTTTCTATTTGTAGAAATTTTTTCCCCCTGATGAAGTCTGTCTAGACGAAACGCGTACTGTAAAAAAATAAAACATATATACATACACTTATAAGTGTATGTATATATGTTTTCTTTTGTTCACAGCATGTTTTTCACTTTGCACAAGCACCATCCCAATGACCCTTATTGTGAAGCTTCGGCAACCTAGCAAACCCTGTAACAGCATAGACGCCAGCCTGTATGCCGGGCAACGGGCTGCAGCGTCTCAGAGATTACCTAGGAGATGCCAGATGCCGGAAGCCGGTCGGCGGAGACTTCCTGTTGACGGACGCTCCCCGATGTTCCCGCTCTGGGGCAGTCAGCTGGACATACAACTGGAGATGGGAGGTACATTACATTGCCTATACACTTTATAAGGTAGGACCCTAATGTGTTATATTTTGTATGCTGTCTGCCTGAGGAAGGGGTTATCCCCCAAACTGTTGCACATTAAATTTTGCTATTTTTCACAAAACCTGAATGTGCTGTGCCGGTAATTCACCTTAGGGTGTTGATATTGCCTATGGTCTATCTACTACTACCCAGATACTGAGACTCATTCAACGGGAGTACCAGGTCGCCATCCACACATATATATATATGTATAACAAATGGGTTAACCTCCATAGTGCGCTGGACCTAAAAGGACAGCTGCTCCTCTGATAAGGTTCTCCTGTTAGTGAGAGCCTGGGGTACACAAAAATACAGATGGGGGTTATGGGAGTGCGCTATAACAAGTACCACCTAGCCAATTAATATAGTTAGTCTATTGTATTGATGTAATTATCGAAATTTCCAAGATTTTCTTCCAAAAGAAAGCTCTTTTATCCTTTTTTCCCAAATGAGTAGTAGACTCCAGTCAGTCAAATGATTCTTTATTTATAAAACCAACCCAACGCGCTTCATCACAAATGACTTCATTAGGGGCATGGCAAGTAAGTTTTTTGACCTCACAACAAAATTTGTATAGAAAAAAGAGGAAGTTTCTTCAAACAATTATGTATAAGAGAAGCAAGGTAAAAGAAAGCGCTTGGAATTGAGGGATAGGTTAGAGACAGTCTCACTTGATCTTTGAGAAAGCCGCTGACGTACGTAAGCGAGGCAGTGCATCAGTACACAATTTTTTTCTGCCATCTGAAAGTTATTGCCGGACGGCATATTGGAGCCCTAAACTGCAATTGCGCTGTGTCTCCAACTATTTGATAGTTTACATTCAAGTGCTACTTTCTGCTACCACTGAGCAGCTAAGAGGTTCCTTAGCTGCTACTGCCTGTAGATGAGTATAATAACTCTGTTTATTTGCCTACTCTATTAAAACCTGTTGATTTATTCTATGGATGAGCTGGTCCCATCACTTGCGGACACTTTGGTTTCTTGCATCTGATTTATGGATTATATATATATATATATATATATATATATATATATATATATATATATATATATATATATATATATATAGTAAAGTGTAGATAGGCGGCACTCGAATCTTCAATAAACAGACTGACTCAGAGAGCTCAGAAGTTCAAGATGACGTTTCGGTTTATTAACCTTCCTCAGATATACAAACAAATAATGTGCTTACCTTTATACAAGTGTATTACACCCTCCCCTCACCTCCATCACCGTGCAAAAAACCGGAAGTGTGTAGTGCGCTCAAAAAAAGTACACCAGTCTAAAGCTGGGAACAGCGCATACTGCACTAGAGTTCCATGGAACCAGGGTGGGGGGATGAGAAAAAATGTAACACCTGTATGCAAGTCGGCAACATTGTATACAAACACCATCAAAATACATTAAAAGGTATACAAATGGACACTACTTAATGCACAACACTACAAAAGAATGATACATTCCTAGAAGAAGCAGTTAAAGTTAATTTGTTCATTTAACCCCATCGGAGCCACCGTTTTCAGGCGATGGATCCATTTTACTTCCCTCTGTAATAAGAGTCGACCCCTGTCGCCTCCTCTTCTATTCTTCTCAACCTGGTCTATCATTAAGTATCGAAGATTTGACAGATTATGTTTACACGCCACAAAATGTTTGGCCACTGGCTGATCAACCACCTTACCTGCCAGGGCATTCTTAATAGCACTTCTATGTTGGGCCATTCTCTCCTGAAATTGGCATATGGTCTTACCAACATAGTTCATGCTGCAGGGACATATAATGCAGTAGACCACATATCTACTGGTACATGTCAACACTTGCTTAAGAGGAGGCGACAGGGGTCGACTCTTATTACAGAGGGAAGTAAAATGGATCCATCGCCTGAAAACGGTGGCTCTGATGGGGTTAAATGAACAAATTAACTTTAACTGCTTCTTCTAGGAATGTATCATTCTTTTGTAGTGTTGTGCATTAAGTAGTGTCCATTTGTATACCTTTTAATGTATTTTGATGGTGTTTGTATACAATGTTGCCGACTTGCATACAGGTGTTACATTTTTTCTTATCCCCCCACCCTGGTTCCATGGAACTCTAGTGCAGTATGCGCTGTTCCCAGATTTAGACTGGTGTACTTTTTTTGAGCGCACTACACACTTCCGTTTTTTTGCACGGTGATGGAGGTGAGGGGAGGGTGTAATACACTTGTATAAAGGTAAGCACATTATTTGTTTGTATATCTGAGGAAGGTTAATAAACCGAAACGTCATCTTGAACTTCTGAGCTCTCTGAGTCAGTCTGTTTATTGAAGATTCGAGTGCCGCCTATCTACACTATACTACATTTGCCATTTGGCCGTGGAGGGCACCGTACCAGCTGTTGCTGTTGATTGCATGGAGTGCCGACCATCCATCCTGTTCTTATATATATATATATATATACCAGGATATGGAACCCGGCACTCAAACTGTATAAAGGCAATACTGCTCCGGTGCCTTCCCAGGGGAATCACCCCAAATATACACAGTCCAAAGCTTAAGTCAAGCAGGGCGTCACACGGAGATCCTTTTCAAAGAGTGCTTTATTGCAAAAAATGCAAGTGTAACACTTGCATTTTTTGCAATAAAGCACTCTTTGAAAAGGATCTCCGTGTGACGCCCTGCTTGACTTAAGCTTTGGACTGTGTATATATATATATATATATATATATATATATATGTAAACAGAATAGAGGTGCGCTGTATCACCAATACCAATTCTTTAAAAGGTAACTTAAATTCTATAAATCTATAATTGGTAAAAACAAATGGACATTTATTAGATATTTTCCAATAAGTGTAAATTCATCAGCATTTACAAAGGTGTCATATAAAAGATCAATCCGCATTTCCAACGCGTTTCGTCCTTATTACCAGAGTGTGTGAACAATCCACCTCTATATATGAGATCCTTTTTCCTATATATGTTGAAATAGGACAGAAATGCCCACCCCAGGGAGCAAATTAATCCAAAAGTGGCTGTGTTTTAATGTATTACTAATAACACACAGTAACTATGAATACCAATACAGAACCATGCCTGCCTGCCTGCCTGCCTGCCTGCCTGCCTATCATAAGAGATATTGAAACACAAAGTTCAAGCATAATAGCATTAGCACATCAGAGGTGAATGATTCTGGTTAAAAGACTAAACCTCTGATATACAGTATACTATTACATTTACTGGAACATCTGTATACAGAACTGACTGGGCACAGAGCCAACAGTCAATTCAGAACTCTAAATAAAGCTACATTGTATAACCCTTACTAATTGAAGAGATACAATGGGGTCGATCCTATTGCACCCGAATGGTGCGAGTTGCCATTTTAATGCTGAAAAGGTACCAGAATTAACCCTAACTCGCACCCTTCTTTCGCTGAAAATTGCTCTTTTCCACGAATTCGGCCCACAGTAAAGTGCGCCCGGTGTTGTGATGATTCGCAACTCGCAAATCATCTGCACCCTTTGGGTCTAATAGGATCGACCCCAATAAATACATATGAACAGACTTGAACTTTGCGTGATAATAAAAACTATTCCCCTATTTAAAATCAGATGGATCAATCAGGCATAAAAATGGACCAATACAAGTCTAATTAATAGAGCGCTGGGTCTCATTATTAAAGCCTTGTATTCAAAGGACCAATAATTAATGTACATGACAGTGATAAAACAGGTAAAATCAGTCCAGATGTACTAATGGTAGACGCGTAGGTCAAAATAGGGGCTAAAATTAATAAAATGAAAGTTAACATATAAATGAATTGAATGAACTAGAAGAAAAATAACACACACACACACCAAGGTAACTACACACAGCCATATTCAAACATATTTTATTAAAATTTATTAAAAGTAATATTTTACTACATTTTCTACTTATTGCGCCAGAACGGACATCCTTTTGTTCTATTTTCTTGTATCTCATTCTCTGGCCTTACCTTAGTACTAATTCTGAGATCAAACAAACACTACTGAGTTCTGTTCAGAATTATTACTTAGTCATTGACTGTGGATAATTACCTCACCAGGGCCTATCCAATTAGCCCTGATGAGAGGGCAGGGGCTGCCGCTTATCTGGGATTTTGTTTTACCTGCCTCAGACAGGCGAAACCAAATACCCAAAAGCAGACACGTTTTCGAGTGAGCCCCGCCTTTTTTGTCTACGAGCAGGGGTAAGCGAAGACCTGCAAGGACCACCTGAATTTTGGTAGGGTAGCCTCCCAGTCATTCCGGGAGTGTTGGGAAGTATGGTCTGAGCAGGGCTTATAGAAAAAGTAGAAGTAAGGTTGAATGCCACAGCTGCTCTGTAACGCACAGTGCTGCTGATCCCATGGATAAGGCAGACCGCAAATATATTACATACAACAATACATGCATGTTTATAAAAGTTATACAGCCTCCAAGTGCAATGTGCGGTCAGTGCTGCAGCCCACTGGTGGACATACACTATTAAAATGGGTTGTGGTCAATAGCTGGGGAGCCAATTGCTGGTATCAGAGCCAGAGTTACCCACACATATATGATTTGTTTTAAAAAGTATTAGAATAACACAAATATTATAAGAATAATATCAAAAACTTATATTTTTTGATAGTTAAAAATGATGTATGATTCATTTTATAGTAAAAAAATCTAGAAAATACTGGAGTATGACAGGTGAGACTCTGCCTCCCTGCATGTCACTGACATGAAATATATATACATACCACCCAACATGAGCCTCTCCAGGAGGGACACATTGCTCTACTCCTGGACTTACATGTTAATGTATGATTGCTATCCCTATGGTGAAACACCGTTCTTATCAATTAACCTTTTTAAAATAGGTGATGGCAATAATACATTATGAGGGAAGTCCAGAAAAAGAGCATTGTGTCCCTTCTGGAAGGGGTCATGTTGGGAAGTAGGATATATATTTGGTAACAGCAATGTGTTTGCAATGAAAGCTATGTCTATGCCGAAATATGTATATCATACTTGCCTACCCTCCCAGAAAGGCTTGCAGGCTCCCAAAAATCGGGGGCCCCTTCCGGCCCCCAGAAGGGTGGGAAATGCTCCCGGAGTCCCCGCATTCCCTGCGGCCTCCTCCTACCCCGACGGTTAAATACCGGCATTCACGGGTGTACACAAAGGGGCGGGTCTAAAATATGCAAATCACCATGATTTTAACCCCGCTCCTTCCATGTACACCCACAAATCACGGCAGTTGTAGTGATTGGGGTGGGGCTTGATGATGGTAGGCTCTGGTCCTGCCCCTAGAAGCACCCTAAAAGTCTCCTCTCCGGGCTTCTTTATTCATAGGAGACATCTGTACCCACACTATGTAAAAATAGGGGGAAAAAGTATAAACTACAAAAATATATAATTTTCAAAAAAGTATGATTTCAGTTCAAAAGTACATACTTGAAAACACTCCAGTTTATATTAGTACCGTGGATGTGAAATACAATAAGCACATACAAGTTTCTTGTTCCTGAACAGACAGTTCTGGTATGTGGCATTGTATATCCTTTTTATCTTGAAAAGATTGTAGTAGCAAATGTCAGTTTCTCTACTAGTTATGAGCAAATCTGTAAAAGATTTCAGCTTCAGAAACATGAAGGGCTGCTAGTGTTTTATCCTACATTCCATGTGCCTTGGAGTAAGCGTTTTATCCATTACCACAATGATCTCCGCAGTCATCTACATCCAGATTGCCTGCACTCATACTAATGAGTAACACATGTTAACATCCCCCTGCAGTCAGCCATTCTATGTATTATTAATGACAAAATAGCACAGCTTTCGTAGGCAGAAATAGTATCATTTCTCTGCACGAGTTTCTGCTGATCAAGCACAATATATACGGTTCCCGATTATAGAGTGTACCTATTACTCTGTGTATGGTATCATTCCCTGGGTTCTTTATGCTGCGGTTAGAATTACATTTTGGCAGTTCCTCTTATGCTAATATTTTTAATTGCATAGGATGTAGAGGCTTCATTTGCGCTGAAAACATTCTCGTCATGTCTAAATCAATATAAATGTATTGGGTATATTCTGCTTTTAATTTATTAAAAAAACATTATTAGATAATTTTATTTGAAATTAAAGTAAAATTACTATTATTACAATTATTTAGTTTATTTATCTGGGGAGCGGGCAGGGGGGTCTGTGCCGGCGTCTGACAGGAGCGCGCAGGGGTGTCCGTCCATGCCGTGGGGGTACCTGCGGCACTGTGTATAAAGCTGGCGTCGGCGTCCCTGCAGTGGTTTAGAAATAACTAGCGCTATCCGGCGGCGCGGGAAGCGCTTCTGGCTTTGAAAACATTGGCCACACGCTGATTGGCTGAATCTCAGCCAATCTGCGTGAGGCCAGTTTTTTCAAACCCAGCAGCGCTTCCCGCGCCACCGCATAGCGCTAGTTATTTCCTATTCACTGCAGGGACCCCGCCACCACTGCCAGCTTTATACACAGGTACCCCACAGCACGGACAACCCTGCCCACTCCAGCACCTACGCTCACCTCAATGCAGGGGGCGAACTGCCACCTCCCAGTGGCTGGCAAATGCCTAGAGCTGCCTAGTAGTGGCGCCGGCCTTGTTTATAGGCCAAGGTTCATTGTTTAATTGATCATCAAGTTGATTGATATTATTATTGAATAAACAAGCTAATTAAGAACATTGGGAACATAAAATCAATAGCTTCTACTACAGTGTGTCCTATCTATATAATAAGTTGAAGAATCTGTGTGCGTGTGTGCGTGTGTGTGTGTGTGCGTGTCCGTCGCATTGCGGACACACCGTGGCACTCAGAGACATCAAATTCAGCAACAAGATACCTCTGGACCCGGTGGTGTGCACCTCGAAGCCGTTTTTGGGAAATTTCACTTAGAAATTTAAAAAACACCAAGTTGTAATTTACCTTCATTGATGTTCTGGGGAAAAGATCGATGATCTGGGAAACCGTTTGCGAAGGAACAACTCCACACCTGATTTCATTGCTGTCATTGAGTATGAATGACACATTCTAACATTATGGTGAAGGCTTTAAACAATTAGGAAATAATTGAGGATATACATAGACCACACAACACACACACATACACATTGTACACGCACACACACACACACACAGTACACCACATACGCACACATAGCACACAACACACACATTTATACGTAGAGCACCTCACACACTTACACATTGGACAGATACACACACACACAACACACCACATGCAGTACAATACAAATCCATACACACTACAACACACACCCAAAAACAGTACAACAAACACACAGAACATACACACTTAAACATTGCCAGGATACGCAAAGCACACTACACACACATATATACGTAGCACACATCACAAACTTACACATTCAGCAGATACACACAACACTCACAGTACAACACACACCCACATTCACTACAACACACACCCAAAAACAGTACAATACACAAAACACACACTTAAACATTGCACAGATACACACAGCACACTACACACACACAGATTTATACATAGCACACCTTACGCACTTACACATAGGGCAGATACACACAACACACACACATAACATACCGCTAACAGCACAACACACACCCACATTCACCACACACACCCAAAAAACAGTACGACACACACAAAACACACACTTAAACATTGCACAGATACACAAAGACACAACAAACACATACTGTATATACGTAGCACACCTCACACACTTACGCATTGGACAGATACATACAATACAACACACACAACCACATACACTACAACACACACACAAAAACAGTACAACACACACAAACACACAGAACACATAAAAAATAATTTGCTGTATATTTAACCGTCTGTACCGGCAAATAAAAACTGTACCTAATGTACCGTTTCTACTTTGTTCCCCATATCCGTCTCTCCAGTCCTCCAGCCTGTCACTGCGCTCCCCGGCCAGTTGCACTGAGAAATCTTTGTCCTGGCCAATGCACCCATTGATCAATACAAAGTGGGTACACTGCACTCACCCTGTTAGTCAGTTGGATATCAGGCACAGCTCTGCCTTAAGGGTTTCCCAGACTCTTTTGGTTCATAGATAATGTTTGGTCGATGGGCATGAGTTCTGCATGCATTTGTTTGAATGTTATGAGTGTAAGAAGTTGAAGAATAAGACTGACATGAAGATTTGTTACGTTATAGTGTACAATTTACTCAATAAATCGTTAAAAAAATATGTGTACAGTACAATTAAGAAATGAAAGTAGGATTAAAAAATTAATTCTGATTCAAACTGATAATTATTTGGATGGCGCTGGGTTGCGAAACAAATCTATAGGTGGAGGGGGTATGGATATTGTGGGCATAATTGGTGTTTGGTACACCTACAGGGGGTCCCCAGTTGATGAGAAATTCTCACTACAGTGTCACCATAGGGGGATTTCCAATTGGGGTTCAGGTGGTCTTTTAGGGACCCCTTTACAATCCCGTTGGTCTCTTCTCCTGGAGCCTACGGTCTCCCTCAGTGATTGACTATCATTAAGGGAGACTGTAAGCTCAAGGAGAAAAGACCTACAGGATTGTAAAGGGTCCCTAAAAGACCACCTGGACCCCAATTGGGAATCCCCCTATGGTGACACTGTGACCGTGACACTGTAGTGAAAATCCCATCAATTGAGGGCCCCCTGTAGGTGTAACAAACACCAATTATGCCCACAATATCCATACCCTCACCTATAGATTTGTTTCACAACCCACCCCATCCAAACAATTATCCGTTTGAATCAGAACTTATTTTTTAATCCTAATTCATTTCTTGATTGTACTTCTATGTACACTTACATTTTTTCCATGATTAAATTGTACACTTTGTAACATGGCAATTCTTTTTCTCAGTCTTATTCTTCAACTTCTTAAACTCCAAACCTTATCAATGCATAAATTGATGATTGTGATGGCTGGATCAGTGGATTGGCCCGGCGGGTGTAGGGAAGAATTTGGCCCATTGCACCCATTCCCAGTGGTGCATTACAGTGGTGCGGGGAGTGTGTGCGTCCCGTCATGACATCATGTGGCGAGGCCCGCGGACCTGCTCCCACACTCAGGGGCTGCCCCACTGTTTGGTAGAGATGCTCGGTGCATGTGCTTTACAGATCCCCAGACCTTAGAGACTGCTGCAGGCAGGTTCGGTGAGGGGAGTGGCAGTGGCAGGGAGCAGTGAATTTTTTTATTAATTATGGCACGGTAAGTAACGCCCACCCCGGACCCCACGCACTCAGCGCCTGCAATTACACACCCTAGAAACTGTACCATTGAAAGTATAGAAATTGAGGTGTGGACATGTCCCTTTCTGATTTTGTACCGATTTCTGACCCTCAGATGTTGGAGGATATGTCATACAGTAGGTGCTAAATCTCAGGAGTGGATGTGGAATTCATCAACTCAGGAGCGTTGTGTTTCAAACAACAACACCACACCTGATTTCATTGCCATCATTGAGTATCAATGCAAACACATTCTAACATTATGGTGGAATCTATAACAAATTACAATCTTAGGTTTTTGTCACAGCATACTGTAAGATGACATTTTTCAACAATTTTGGAAATAAAGAAACCCCAAGGCTTTCCCGGGCAACGCCGGGCGGGTCAGCTAGTAGATAATAAATGTTATAATAAAAAGTTTTTATTTATGCAAAAAAAAAATAATATATATATATATATATATATATATATATGTCCAATAGTTCGGCACTGCTGCTGAATGGGGAACCTTCAGTTTTATATATATATATATATATATATATATACAGTTCCAAGCACTGCCGGCACTCAATAAGTCATCTGGACAGCTTGCTCCTGGTGCCAGAGCGGAATAATGCAATAGTAGTCCAATAGTCGACACGGTCGAAATGACGGCACTCAGGAGACTGTTATGTGAATTCAACAAATTTGTATTGCGGTATAAAGGGGAACGTTTCGGGGTGTTACCCCCGTCTTCAGCCCCAAACCTACAGCACTGAACACAACATTGCATAAACAATTTATACTTGCCTGACCGCGAGACACTCCAAGACGCGCTGTCAGCGCGAAGCCAGCCGGCGGAAGTGGACCGCTGACCACTTCCAGTGCGCGAGGCGCAGCCTTGGTTGCTAGGCAACACCTGGCTTGCGTCTCAGCTGCACGGAAGCGCAGCGTTCCACCCTCCCTGCAGAGTGGATCATGCGACTAGCGCTTGCCAAGGAATGCCCGCGGCCAGGGATACACAGAATGAACAGGCAAGACTAACACAGAAAGATCCAGCTCCAAATAGTTAGACACGCGCGGCAGCAAAATCTGTGCAAAATCTTCCGATAATAAAGATGGATAAGTGTGCCTTACCGTGGATCTTCCACTCGGTAGACTCACACTACATACCGGGATCAGACACAGAAAAGCATGCCGACACGATGTCGACTCTTGGGCATCCTGATCTTGTGTTGACGCCTGAAAGACAAAAAATTACAAAAATGGTTATATGATATACATAAGAGGTGGAATGAACAGAAACATAACTTATACATGACTGCATAAAACAAAACACATTAGAACAGTCAAGAATGAGAAAAACAAGGTCATGAACCTAATTACATTTAATATAGGGTGTTCCAGTTGATCTTCTCATTGAGACCATCAGGATAGATGGTCCCCAATTTGAAGATCCACTCGGACTCCCTAATAAGCAATTTTTTGGATCGATCACCACCACGCGGTGATTCGGCTATGTGATCAATCATAAAATATTTGAGGGACGAAATGGAGTGGCCACATTGTTTAAAATGGCGTGCCACCGGTTGGTCAATCACCTTACCCTGGATGGTCCGGTTGATTGCCGATCGGTGGGCCGCCATACGTTCCCTGAATGTGCGTGAGGTCTGCCCAACGTAATACAGACCACAAGGGCAGACAATGATGTAGACAATATGGGACATCCTACAGGTTAAAACCTGTCTGATGTCAAACATCTTAGAACTGTGTGGATGCTTAAATTGTTTACAAGAAATCAGATGTTTACAGGTTTCACATGACCCGCAACTGTAGCAACCTGGTGCTTTAGTGTAGGTGTTGGGAGGTTTAGGTATCCCCATACCAGTGATATCTGCCTTAACCAGGCGATCTCTTAAGTTGGGACCCCTACGAAAGGCAGCTAGTGGTCTAATTTTATTCAGGCCCGGCAACTCCGGATCCGTTTTAACAATGGGCCACAAGGCATTGGTGGCATGGCGAATCACTACACTAGCCGTGGAAAATGAGCTGGACCAGGGTAATACTGCATTGGTGCATTTGGGTCTAGACGTAAGCAAATCAGATTGTGACATTTGAAGAACTTCCAATTTTTGGGCCTGTAGAATTCTGGGATCATATCCCCTGGCCTCAAATTTGGAAATAAGCATATCCAAACGAGATTCCACCTTGGCAGGATCGCTCACGATGCGAGCAACTCGCATCATCTGCGACCGTGGAAGACCCCGTTTAAGGGCCGGTGGGTGATGGCTGGAACCAAGGAGAAAAGTGTTCCTGTCAACGTCCTTGAAGTACACATCAGTACCAATCACATTATCACTGATTGTGACTGCCACATCAAGAAAGTGGGTCACAGTGCTGCTGTAAGTAGCTGTATACTTGATAGAAGAATTGCCCAGGTTGATGTTGGCAATCAGTGTCGACAGCGACTCCTGTCCACCCGTCCACAAGATGAAAATGTCATCAATGTAGCGGGTGTACAGGAGTAAGCTGTCGCGTACAGCAGGGTCAGAGAAAAATTTGGATTCCTCCTCAAAGAACATAAAGATGTTCGCATAAGAGGGGGCCACAGGAGAACCCATGGCACACCCTCTTAGCTGCAAATAATACTCCCCGTCGAATAAAAAATAATTGCGTTGCAAGGTCAACAATAACAATTGAATGAATAAATTGTGATCAAAAATGCCAGGATCTAAAAACTGGCAAGCGCTAGTCGCATGATCCACTCTGCAGGGAGGGTGGAACGCTGCGCTTCCGTGCAGCTGAGACGCAAGCCAGGTGTTGCCTAGCAACCAAGGCTGCGCCTCGCGCACTGGAAGTGGTCAGCGGTCCACTTCCGCCGGCTGGCTTCGCGCTGACAGCGCGTCTTGGAGTGTCTCGCGGTCAGGCAAGTATAAATTGTTTATGCAATGTTGTGTTCAGTGCTGTAGGTTTGGGGCTGAAGACGGGGGTAACACCCCGAAACGTTCCCCTTTATACCGCAATACAAATTTGTTGAATTCACATAACAGTCTCCTGAGTGCCGTCATTTCGACCGTGTCGACTATTGGACTACTATATATATATATATATATATATATATATATATATATATATATATACAGAGAAAAAAGGAGAGCGAGCGCTCTGTAGTGCATGAATCTGTATAATTAGTTTATTCAAGGTACACACAGGTTTACAGATGGCTTAAAATAACGTACCAGACAATGCGGTACTAGACACCGCAGATATAAGGCATAGGCGTACTGTCTCAGCAGCCGGGTGTTGGAGAGGTTACACTCAAATGGCAATCCGACTTTGCAGCAGCAGCAGCGGTGAAACTCCACACGTCTGAGCGGCACGATATCCCCACAGGTAACTCCGGTCAGAGACGACGCTAGGCCACGCCCCAACGCGTTTCGGAATCGAATTGTGTGAGAAAGGTAGCTCCGAACCATCATTGGATTTAGATTGGCGGACCTTCTACCTGTAATTTACTCATTAACAATCAACAGAGAACTCTGCAAATTGGAGTCTCAGGAATTTGTACATGTTTTATGTATGTCTGTCTTGTCATGTCTAAACTAATTTTAATGAAGTAATAAATAATCGATAAGTTTTAATTTCAAAGTGTGCCCCCAAAAACAGAGAGTACTTTTTCTTTTTACTCTTTGATTCACCGTTTTAGTCAGAAATTCGCCTTACAGCACAAAATCGCCATAAAAACCTGGCGAATCAGCCTCATTGAATACCGCCCTATGATGGAGCACATATATAAAATGAGTTTGTTCAACATATAAAATAAATGAGTTTGTTCAACATATAAAATAAAATAAAGTAAAACAGATACAGATGTAAATAAATATAAATATTAATAATAATAAAAAAAATAATTGCATATATATGAATATATGTTTTAATAATTATTAAGTGCAATGAGTTTAAGTCTACACTAAATTAATTAATTAATTTATTAATTTAGCAGTATTTATAAATAAGTGCCTTTCGAACCATAAATTATAAAAGATTGTCAGAAAGGAGCCGAAAGAGAGGAAACTGCAAACCCTACCAACGGGTAGTTTACTGCCTCTCTGGTCCCTGCAGAGAACCAAACTATCATAACATAGCAGATAATGTATACCCAACTAGGTATAGCTGCAAGAGGAAGAGGAGAGCTGATAGGGAATACTGGACAGTTAAAGACAAGGCATGATGAATTGCAGGAGCATTAAACAGATGCATAGCGGTGGACCCCAACTTATGCTTCATGCAATCCGCCCCTCAAAACATCTCAACTTCATTCTAAACTTGGGCTATCTAGTCTGACCCTTTTTACATTCTGGTAACCTAACCTCAACCCTATTTTATCCTTAGTTCTCTGTAAGGATATCTTTATATCTATCCCAAACATGTTTATATTGCTCTGCTGCCTGCCCACTATACATAGTTAACATTTTTAATAGCACTAACAGTCCAGGGAAACAATCCAAGTTTACAGGGATGGGGCCATTGAGGTTCATCATTAGGCTATTAACTCTAGGTGAGCAAGGGACTGCTCCACCCTCATAGGACTGGACTTGAAAATGGGAAGAGGTGGACAGTGGTCTATAACTGTCTAAAGTGACTCCCATGTCCTCTGCATGCTGAACATGCCACGTGGTATGGAAAGCACTAGAAATCATTACCCTGGGAATATATAATTAATTTTAAACATCAACACACACCCTCTTTTTGTAACAACAAACTTGAAATCAAGCTAAATTATGGCAGAACTTTTACCACATGTAATGTGCTCTCGGAATCAACAAAATTGAAGTGAAAACCTATAGACAACGCTTAAGAAAATGTAGTTTTTCTCCTCCTCCATGATCTGGTGCGCTGCTTGTGGGACAAAAAACTGACAGGGTGGCAGAAGGGGGGAGCAATGAAGAGAGTGCTGAGTCGCATGGCCACCAGTGCTGTTTCTACTGCAACAGGTAGAAGCCATGTGCGATGAAGACAGTGGCATTTCAATTGTGGCATAGGATACCTAGGCTGCTGCCGACTTCTCTTTACCAAATCTATAAGCCAAAACAACTCTTTAATATTGAATATATAAACTATATGAAAAGCTGTTTGTATGAAGACATTGCAAATTGTTTGTAGACATTGCTGCCTGAGTTTTTCCATGTAGATCAGATGGGGCTGAACCTAGTTTTCAGCTGTAGCCACCAGCTGACACTGTAAACTCCTTTTGTAAGGTAGAATGGAATCGGGACGCTGGGGTTCAGATTGACCATGGTATGGTTAACCACCCTTAGTGGACCTGGCTTAGTTAGATGCCTAAATATAGTCATCGGCCGCTAGAGTGGCAGTAACGCTAGTTAGACACCGGCGGGTGATCGGTGGGACCATGGTCGACGGACACATGGTGGATGGGACTTTTTCAGGATATTTTGGTGCCGGTCCACTTGGATAATTCTTTACTATCCAAGCGAACATAGAGTTAGAATAGAATAGATAAGTGTACAGCGCTGGGGTTTATACTGAAAAAATGCACACCCACTATTAAAATTTATAACATTTATTTTACAATCAATAATATATGCGTATATGTCACAAATTAAAAATAACAGTTAAAAAGCAATTCATGGATTTGAAAAAACTCTGGGCCTTATTTTGGTTCACTCTTTCTGACAAAATCCTTCTTAGATGGACAAAACCATGTGCACTGCAGGGGGGCAGATGTAAAATGTGCAGAGAGAATTAGATTTGGGTGAGTTATTTTGTTTCTGTGAAGGGAAAATACAGGCTGCTTTATTTTTACACTGCAATATAGATCTCACTTTGAAGTAAAACCCCACCCAAATCTAATTATATCTGCACATGTTACATCTGCCCCACCTGCAGTGCACATGGTTTTGCCCATCTAAGAAGGATTTTGTCAGAAAGAGTGAACTAAAATAAGGCCCACAGTCTGGTATATTATATCCACAAGATGTCAAAATGTTGTATAAGCACATCATAGTTACCAATTGTAGACAAGGTGACTGTAAAGCTCTCCTTGTAAGGGGATTTTTGCATAGATTCCAATTAGATCCTAGAGTTAGAATAGAGTAGTAGGCAGTAGGGAGCCATGCGAGGGGACACTATGCACATATAAAGTGTCTGTCGGCCATGGTCCTTCCGATCACCTGCCGCTGTCTAACTAGCATTACGCTAGCGGTCGCCGACTATCTTTATGTGTCTAAGTACGCCAGGTCGACTAAGGGTACTCGACCATACCATGGTCGATCTAAACCCAGGCGATCTGCTATACCAGCAGGCTACATCTTTACAGGGGCTGGCTGCCACCAGGGGCACACGCACGAGACGCTCACGCGCCCCATAGCTACGGAGCCTGCCGGGGGTCCCTGCCATCCCCTCTCGCTGCCCCGACCCCCCCTGAACTGGGCAGCGACTCCCTGAAACGGAGACGGTCAGGGAGACGCTGCCCAGCCGCCGTGATACTGGGACGCATGTGCGCATGCCACGATAGGCCAGCGCTCGGCAGTGAAAGGGATCTGGCGGGCGCCGGGCAAAGATGTAGCCTGCTACATCTGTACATGCACAGATGATGTTGGGGGATGTTAAGTTTAGTGTACTAATTATATCACTCAGACGTGTAAAATGTGAGATATCACTCACTGGCAGGTATTCAATGCCGGTGCGTGCGGCCGGCGAGGGGGTTAAACTGCGAGGATCACAGAAAACCAGTGATCCTCGCAGTTTAACCCCCGCGCCGGCCGCTCGCACTATGCAACGTTCCGGGGGAATCCTCACCGTCACAGAACGGCGAGGATTCCCCTAAACTGCGAGAGCCGCGGCTAGTGCAGCAAACTCGTTGTAATTAGCCTCGATTCTCGCAGCTTTTGGAGGCACATTCACAAATTCCCCCTCGTTTAAAAAACGGAAAAAGTCCTGCTCGCAGTCACCGCTCGCCCACGGCATTGAATATATGCCTCTATGTCAACCCGTGTGTACAGGGATTAATAATAATAATATATACTGCTTAGTATTCAGAATGATTCTACTCTCTATAAATTGACCTAAGGGGTTATATACCATTTATGACAAAAACAGTATAACCTGAAACTATTTATTTTATATTCCTAAAATATATTTACTGTGCATTAAAAGAGCGTTTATAAAGCATGGAATGCACCATTCTCTGCTCAGCCTCTGGATTATAGGGATTGCAGGTTATGTACTGCATCCAGTAACGTTCTCTTTGAAGTAGGAGACACTTAAGGTTACCTCCCCTAATCAGTACTGTCACGGATCCCATCATCTGCCATTTCAGTTGTGCAACACTAGGATTTCTTTCTTTAAAATGTTTTTCAATATACTGTATACTGTACAAATTTAGGGGCATATCCAATTGCATATGACCCTCTAGTGCTCATTGAAATATTTGTTCAGTTTCCTAGTATATTGTCCAGTGTACACATCTATTCTATACCAGTCCACAAGTGTATCTGACAACATTAATGCAATCACAGATCAATACATTTTGGAATAGGGGTTCTTACCCCTTGTCTTTACATGTTAAATATGTTAGCAGGGAATAATAATGATGAAGACTTTTCCTTTTTTGTGACAAACGTGCATTGCTTTAAGTACACATTTTGGTGCTGTGTGCCAGAAAGGGAACTGGTGGCTACCCCCCCCCCCCCCACCCCACCCCACCCCCATGGTGAAGAGGCTTGGACACATATTAGTATCAATTCACATTACACCACACAGTAGTGTCCGTTATTCGCATTAGTCCACATAGTGCCACTTGTCCACATTCCACTGCAGCTGCACAAAGAGTGCAGGATATAGTGTGGGTCCGATAGAGTGCAGGATATAGTGTGAGTCGGATACAGTGCTGGTTGAATACAATGTCTATCGGATATAGGCCCTGATTCACTAAGGTTCGCTAAGCAGCGAAGATTCGCTGCTTAGCGAGACATATAAAGCCGCCCAATGGCCAAGCGAATCCCTTCCCACCACCACCACACAAACATCCCGCTACAATGCGAATGGATGTTTAACATAAACATCCATTCGCTCGGGAGCGTACGGGCCAAAAATGAATTGATGGTCGGTGACCATCAAATGACTTTTCCCCTGTTCACAAATATAAGTAAGGCTTTGGCAAGCCTGCGTTCACATGTGGGAATGCCCAGGAAACACTGGGCAACCCCATGCTCCAGCCCCCTGTCAGCATCACTGTGTGCAAACTTCTCAGCGAGTGTATTGTTCACCGAAGGCGTTTGCATTGCAGGTCTGCACATGCGTATTTTCTCCCATATGCATGTGCAGACCCGCAACATCAGACCCAACTGCGAATTTGGCTCTATACGAACCAATGTGAATGATCCCCCATAGTGTGGGTCAGGTACAGTGTGCATCAGATGAGGGAGGGGCATAGGGGTAGATTTATCACACTGCGCTATGGGGTATACGCGCTATCCGCCTGCGCTAAAGCAGGGGATAGCACTTCCCCATATCTATCAAACCCGCGATACGGCTGATTAGCGTGCTGCGGTATGGTGCAGGAGGGATAACGTGTATACGTTATTTGAATGTGGGCGCCCGGCTCATACTTTATTTATTAAGATGCTGGATGGCCGCGCGCTCCTCTGTTTTGCGCATGGGCATATCGCCAGAATTATCTGGCGCTGCGGGGCTCTCCTGCTTTCTTCTTCGCCGCTTGGTGGTCTCCGGCGTCCGCAAATTCAAACTGCGCATGCGCTGGGTACACAGCATCCCCCGCGAATATTACCCGGCGCATGCGCAGTTTGAATTTGCAGACGCAGGAGATCAGCAAGCGGAAACTGCGCATGCGCCGGATACACAACGCGAGACCAAGGTAGCCGGCGCATGCGCAGAAGACACCGCCGGCCGGAGGTTCACCCTTCGTTATGGGAGGAGGCGTATCACCACAGGTCAGAGATAACGCACTCCCATAACGTGCGCACACACATTAGTAAATAAGGGCAAAAAACAGGTTCGCTTCACCGCGGAAAAGTGGCGAAAAATAACGAATGTTCGGCACACAATGATAAATCCACCCCATAGTGTGGTTTGGATACAGTGCAGATTGCATACAGCGGCCGTCAGATAGAGTGCGGGATATAGTTTGTGTCATATATAGTGTGAGTCGGATACAGTGCAGGTTGGATACAGTGCAGGATATAGAGCAGGTTGTATACAGTGCGGGATATAGGGCCTGAATCATACCTGCTCGCTGGGCTGCAAGTGTTTGGAACCCAGTGAGCAGGTAAATTGGTACTTGTTTCCTAGCACGGCAACACCGATTTGCATCGGGGTGATCGTGTCGGAAAAATCGCGTAGGTCGCATCGCATGCGACCAAATCGCATGCGATGCGACCGACCTGATTTTTACATTGAATCAAATGTGAATAGGGTCCCTGGGACCCTATTTTACATTGGATTCAATGTAAAGTATTCCCCAGACCCCCAATTTTACCCCCTCAACGCCACCCCACGATTGACGCCAACCCGAAGTGTGGCGAGCGCAGCGAGCCCGCGAGGGGCGGCGGTGCGCGTCCTCCGACCTTTTCATACCCCTACTATCCACGTCGGTGTGGAGTTGAGAATATAAAGTGTGGCGAGCGCAGCGAGCCACCGAGCCCGAAGCGTGGCGAGGGGACGCGTATAACTTCACAGGTATACGCGTCCGCTCGCCACACTTCAGGCTCAGTGGCTCGCTGCGCTCATCACACTTTATATTCTCAACTCCACGCCGACGTGGATAGTAGGGGTATGAAAAGGTCGGAGGACGCGCACCGCTGCCGCTCGCCACGCTTCGGGTTGGAGTCAATCGTGGGGTGACGCTCACAATGGGGTTGCGTAACCCATGACGGGGCCATACACAATGTGAAATGGGTCATATTGGCCCATTTGACATTGTTTCCTATGTAAAATGGACTTAATCAAGTCCATCTCATCTTGTGCCATTATAATGGCACAAGACCGACGCGATGCTCCCGATTTCAATGTTAAAAATATTTTAATATTGAAGCCCATGGCAAAATCGCGGGCATCGCGTTGGTCGCGTCGGGGGCCATGTTAATGCACGCGACCGACGCGATGCCCCGATTTTGCCTTTGCATGCGCAGTCTAATGCCGGGCAGCGTCTGAGCTGATGCTCAGACGCTGCCCGGCTACTCCCGTCCCAGGCAGTGCGGCTCTGCGCAGCGTGCCGACGTCAGAGGTTACGCTGCGCAGGCCACACAACAGCCGCCGCCTTGTTCTGCCCGCGCTGACCTCCTGCCGCCTGCCTCCATGATATTGCCCGCCCGCCTGCCTCCATGAGACCACCCGCACGCCTGCCTCCATGAGACCGCCCTCCTGCCTCCATGAGACTGCCCGCCCGGCCGCCTCCATGAGAACGATTGCCCACCCGGCCACCTCCATGAGACCGCTTGCCCGCCCGCCGGCATTCCGCTCTTCCCGGACCATCACCCGACGGCACACCGCACCTGTAAGTAAATATGCGGGTGGCCTGGAGGGTTTTTATATTAGGGAAGCCAATCCCGGGATCGGGCATTTTTCAATCCCGAATTCCGGGATTGAAAAAATGCCCCGGGATTGGCATCCCTGCTCCCAAGTTATCAATAACCCTATGAGCAGCGAGCTTTGCTCACTGCCTTCAGCTGGACGGCTTGTGCATGCGTACTGTGCGGTTGTTCGCTAATCACACGGGCTTCACATTTGTACTCATATTCCCCTTCACCACAGTGAAATACAAAAGAAATTGGTTAATAACTTAACAGAACTATGTTCTGATACGCATCAATTCAGTGACCATTGTTTGCCCTGCAGTGCAGAGCAGTGGTGATGTCTGCCTGCCCTAACTGTATCCCCCCACAGAATGGTTATGGATATCAGATCTACAACCTTGGGTACTAGTACCCCTGGGGGTACTCTGCAGACCAGTTGGGGGTACTTGAAAATAATATTGGTAATGGCAGACGATGAAAAGGTATTTTGATGGCTGAAGAAGACCCATTGCCATGGAGACAAACCATGTTGTGTCATATGCCTGACCAGCAATCCACTGGGAGCTTCCCATGCTGCCCTCAGACATCAGCAGTCATCTGCCCAGCACTGACAAAGGTGGAGGAAGCAGCGTCACTAATCCTGCCGGTGTTAGCGGGAATCCTGGATAACACACAACATGTGTCTAGACTCTAGACACAGAAGGGCATGATTCCTGGCTGTACACTACTCCTCCTTAATATAAGGACATGCATAAGGCTCTGCATACCGCTAAGTACTGTCCATATTTCAAAATGAGAGAAGGGGGTACTTATCAATGAAAATCCTAATCATAGGTCGACAAGGACACTGTCTAAGTGTACCGCTATGCTTGCCATGCTTCGTGCTTGGCACACTATTATAATCTCCCTCCAGGCTGTAGTGGATGGTAGGGCATGAAAACCCTCCTGCCAGCACATGTTGGCTCAACATTTTGTTAAAAAATGCATGTTGACCTTTTGACCATGTCAACCTTTTGGCTGGCAACCTATTGACTGTTGATCTTTAGACCCCGTCGACCTCTGGACCCTGTCGACCTTTTGACTATCGACCTAGAGTCAATCTATCATGAGTCCGGATACACACAGAACACTGCAACTCGTGGGTGGGACAGCAAAACAGTGTGTTCTGTACGGATTACTTAAACATCCTTACAAAACTGGGACATTGTCAGCAAAAACGGTGTGACTGTTCTTTGAAATGAGTTGTTAGTTCTATAGAACCTGCAAATGATCTCATCCTTTTCATGAATTGTGTTTTTCTAGTTTGAGCACATTTTTCTTATTAATCTGTTTGCTATGAGACTGCCCCTGTTTGCTCGTGTGCATTATATGCTATGTGTGAGCACTGAGCATGAATAGGACAGCTTGTAGCAAATCAAATGATCATGGTCATGGCAGTCCAGAATATACTGTAGATGAGGATGAGCGAGCCACAGTGACCCATCCAGCCATGCATGATGACAGCGAGGGGCAGAGCAGGGGCAATACCATGGCTGCTAAGATGTTATCACAGACAGTATTGAAGCAGAATCACTGATACCTTGGCTAACCAAATATTTATAATGTACTAAATTAAAATACATTTATTACAGGCAATTGTAATAAGCATTGTATGATGTGGGATTGGTGTGCCAAATATCTGCTGAGTCAGCACAGCCAGCACCTGCTCTCCTCACTACGTCAGAGAGAAAGTGCCCCTGGGCATGACTGGAAGACGGGGCACCTTGGATTCCTGCTGGTCCTGCATCAGACTAGTACCATCGGTATCTACAGTACAAGGAAACTACGCTTGTTCTGCTACTCATGCGGGGAGGGCACACACCGTAGCTGTACGGGGTACACGCACTCGCAGTACCCGGAGCACACTGTCAGTTACTGCTCCTATTGGACCGGGTGCCTCTTGCTAGTAGCGCCTGTGTGACCGCCCGGAGCATTTCCAGGGCAACGGCAAGGATGGGTTAACACTATCTCCCCTACCTCGCCCCTATCCTTTCCCAGCAAGCCCAGGCCTCCACCCTCCCGTGTCCCTGCCCTCCCTCCGGAGTGACTCATCCTACTTCCCAGTTCCCTGGTCGGTGGTGTCCTTAGTAAAGCCCTCTAAAGCACGGAACCCCGCCCTTGCCGCGTGGCCATTGGCCACCGAAATTGTCCTTCAGTTTGTTGCCATAGTGATTGGGCGGGTAGAGGCGGGGTCGGCGCTGGTGTGTGACTGGGTTAGAAGGGAAACCCGCTGTGTCAGTATATAGGGAAAGGGAAGCTTGCTCTGTACAGCGCCACCTAGCGGCCTCCGGTACCTTGCTTGCTTCCCCCCTCCTCCAGTCCCGGCTGTACTCAGTGATCGCGGCCCGCTCCCACCTCCCGCAGCCTCCACAGCTCCAGGCCGGGAAAATGAGGGTGACTGTGGACTTTGAGGAGTGTCTGAAGGACTCGCCCCGGTTTCGGTAGGTCGGGGACTCTCCTGTATATGTGTCACAGGGCGTATAGGGAACTCTGGGGTGTCTTTGTCGAAGTGTGTGATCGCACAGAGGTGATGCAGGACATTCTACGCCTTGTAGTGCTCCAGCAACTGGCTAGCCTCCTGCAGTACACTGGCCAGTGGCAATGCATGCAGTGTGATATGGCTTTGCCAGGAGGCTGACAATAGAGGAAGTGCAATCACTAGCAAGTGATCAGGGGCTATGGGGCTAGGCTATAACTAGGCAGGCCGAGTGCAAGCTCTGTTGGCAAGTCACCTCAGTGTCTCAGGCACTGTTTTGAATGGACCTGTCAGTGTTGTTGTTGGCTGTCACCTTTTAATAACTACTTTGACATCTTTATATAAACAGATAGAGTTTGCAAAGTATTTTTACTCAACAGATCCAAAGCTGTAGTAAAAAAAAAAAAAACCCAGATACCAGCTAGTGCAAGACTTTGGTACATAATGAAGACTCTGCAGGCTGAAAATCCAGATATTGTATGTTTTTGTAAGGCATATGACCGTAAAATGTAACCCTTGCGTGCTGTAGAACTATAGAAGTTTGGCTTCACTGAAATGTCTATTTTAAAATATATTATGCCCTAAGGCATGCATGTCCAAACTGTGGCCCTCCAGCTGTTGTGAAATTACACATCCCAGCATGCCTTGCCATAGTTTTAGCATTCCTAATAGTAAAACTGTGACAAGGCATGCTGGGACTTGTAGTTTCACAATAGCAGGAGGGCCATAGTTTGGACATGCCTGCAAGGCATTGGTTCCCAAACTGTGTTTTAGCATCCTTGGATGCTTGGGAAACTTGCATGGGTGATCCAGGAAGGATCCATTACCAGTGTTTAATCCATGGTCAACATTTCGGGGCCACACCTCCACGTTGCCAGGACAATAGTAACAACAAAATGCAGGTGAAAATGAAAACTATATTAAAGCCTTCAGTACAATTAGCCTCCCACTCGCGTGCATTATACACTAATGATTTGCATAATATACTTGATAGTGTTCTGGTCACAAAGTTCCACTTTAGACCTTTCAGACCACAAGACTTCCTGACACATTACTGCGTGGTCTTCTAAATGTAATTGTGCAACTATTTGGTGTATTTGTTTGTGCAGCTGGGGTGTTTCTTTCAAACTTTACCACAAAGATCCTTTTTGTGGATGTCTCAAGGATTGTGCATTTTCTTCCATCATAGCCACAGAAAACTGTGCTTCTTGTTTACGCTTACTTAGTTTTATGTACACTATCTCATGCTAGAGCCTTGCAATGGGTGCCTTTGTAATGGCCTTGTGCTTTGGGAACTTTGTATTAGTGTGCTTGGAAACTATTCTTCTTTTGGACCTCAGTGACAGTCATATCCGTACTGATAAAACAATTGACAGCCAGTTAGCTGTATTCTCATTCTGTTATTGTTTGGAACATACGTAGCCACCCCTTTGGACGTAGCCACCCCTTTGGACCATTCCTTTTGTGCACGATACCATTAATAAATTGGTCAAAGTAAATGGTAAGGAAAATGTCAACAGATTCATGTCAGCCACTTCAAAATGTATTTTGTATGTATGTGTGTGTGTGTGTGTATGTGTATATGTATGTATATATATATATATATATATATATATATATATATATATATATATATATATATATATATATACACACACACACAGGTTGAGTATCCCGTATCCGTATATCTATTATCCGAATTATTCCAAAAACCGTGGTTTTTGGAATCATTCAAATTTTTTTTTTTACCCTCCCTAACCCTCTTTTTATACTTACCAAGTCCCAGGGCGTCCACAGCAGGCCTCCGGCATCTTCTCCACACTCGCGCAATGCATTCCTGGGACCGCTGGAGACCCGGAGAAGATATCGGAGGCCTGCTGTGGACGCCCGGGGACTGCGTGGACGCCGAGGGACCACCGGACACCACCAGGGGACAGGTAAGTATGGCTAAAACAATTTATTCTAAAAACCGGAATATTCCCCTATCCGGAATGCTCGTGGTCCCGAGCATTTCGGATAGGGGATACTCAACCTGTATGTATGTGTGTATATATATATATATATATATATATATATATATATATATATATATATATATATACACACACACACACATACATAATTACATTTCTATTCCTTAAAATGTTATGTACTGTATAATATAGTTGTGTTTTTTTTTTTTTGGTACTTGTTTCCTAGCGCGGCGCCCGTCGCAGGTGATCGCATACCTTAACTTAACGTATGCGATGGATGTGACCGATGCGATTTCAGGGCTATTTTGGGGTCTGGGGTGGCATTTAACATTGGGCCCAATGTAAAATTGGGTCTCAGGTACCATTTTACATTGGTTCCTATGTAAAAATCGCATCGTATGCGATTTGGTTGCATGCGATGCGATCAACGCGATTTTTTAGGACCCGATGGACACAATAAAAATCGCGGGTGCCGTGCTAGGAAACAAGTACCTTTTTTTTCTTCTTTATGATCTATTATCCACAAGTTCCTGAGAGGATACTAACTTCAAATTTTGTGTGGGAGAAAGTACATTTGATCGGCTTTTGATTTCTATCTCTGGGTAAAGCTGTCTGGTGACTGAGTTTGTTTACACTGACTAAATGAGTAGCCATTCTCCTCCACACAGTAAATGTAAATTACATCTACCTGCTTTATTCATTTACTTCTAAAGGGGTTGGGATCATTCGTCAGACTGCATTTAGGTCTACAGTCATTAGGTCGACCCCACTAGGTCGACTGGCAGGAAGGTCGACCTGACTTAAGGTCGACATGGGCCAAGGTCGACATGACTTAAGGTCGAATTTGCATAAAGGTCGACATGAGGAAGGTCGACTGGTCATAAGGTCGACATGGGTTTTTCACTGTTTTTTGATCCGAATGTCGACACAGTCGACATGGACACAGTTGGCAATGAGAATCGGACCCTCGCATCGCTCGCTTCGCTCGCAATGCTTCGGGCACGGTGCCTCGCTGCGCTCGGCACACTATTTTATTCTCCCACCACGCCCTAGTGCAGGGCTGGGGAACCTTTTTTGTGCCAAGGGCCAATTGTATGGTGGAAAAATCCTTCGGGGGCCATATGTAAAAATTACTCTTACAAATTCCCCTGCTGCAGCCGTCCCACGCTCCGGCGGCTGCCGCTGAATAGGACTGACAGTCTCCGGTTGCTGTTGATTAAGAGGAATCTCGCAAGAACTACTGACATCTCGCAAGAAGTCCCCTGTACTTGACTCCCGGCAAAGCCGCCGGGTGGGTAGGAGGGCCACTCAGACCGGCTACAGGGGCCGCATACGGCCCCCGGGCCTGAGGTCCCCCACCACTGCCCTAGTGGATGGTAGGGCATGAAATACCGCATGTCGGCTCAAAAAACAGTGAAAAACCCCATGCCGACCTTATGACCAGTCGACCTTCCTCATGTCGACCTTTATGCAAATTCGACCTTAAGTCATGTCGACCTTGGCCCATGTCTACCTTAAGTCAGGTCGACCTTCCTGCCAGTCGACCTAGTGGGGTCGAACTAATGACTGTAGACCTAAGTTCATTCTAATAGATGACCGCATCCCTTCTAAAGAGGGGGAGGGTATTGACGTTACAATCCAGGATGAGATATTTTGACTATATAGTCAAAATTGCTTCAGGATCACATGCAGATCGCACAGTTTTTTTTTACCTTGCTATCCCTATGCGCGCTCGTGGGGCAGCACAAATCGAAACCCAGGTAGACAAGGCAGCACAAATCGAAACCCAGGTAGACAGGGCAGCAATGACTATATGGTGCAGATCTGCACTATAGTCAAAATCGCATTCATGTCGGGTGGCTTGCCGTGCGATTCGATCCTGATGCGATCTGATCACATTGGGATCGAATAGCAAGCCTAATCGACCGTATGTACACACCATTACCTTTAAAATACAGCAACATCTCCGTAAGTTAAGTGCACTGCAAGTGGGGGGGATAAGTTTGTCATTTTAAAAGGGCACACAACTCCATCACAGGCAGCAACTGTGATGAACTTACATTTGTAAACAGAGGTCCTCCTCCTCCTCTTACTCTGGCCACATAAAATAATTTTGCGCCATAATTTTGTTGCATACTGTGAAGTTTGCGCCATTCCTTGTCACATACTGTGTAGTTTGCATCATTACTTGTTGCATACTGTGTAGTTTGCATCATTACTTGTTGCATACTGTGAAGTTTGCGCCATTCCCTGTGTCAGAATGTGAATTTCACCCTCATTCCCTGTGTCAGAATGTGAATTTTAGCTCATCATGTGTGGCATACTGTAATGTGAAGTTTGGCTCATTCCGTGTTGCATAATGTGTAAGGGACGTATTGCATTTGGAGGGGTATATTTTACACAGGGTTAGATGCCGGTAGATCCCCGGTAATTAAGTTTACAAAAAGCAGATCCCGGATTGTAAAAATCCGGCCACCCCTGATCTAGATTGTCCTGTTTATGTTTGTACTCCCACACATTGTAGTTTACTATGAGAATCAAAACAAGTGATGAATGACTGTAGATCTTTTTGCTGTCTAGAATATACGTTTCTAATGCAGCAGAACATCAGGACCACCCCTTAATATGAGCATGGAGCTGTGGGCAGGTCTGGTCTCAGTTATAGTACATGTGCATTGTAGAGTATGATCTATGAAAGGAAAAAATCGTGAAAAACTATTGACAATCTATTGCATGTGTTGACCTTTTGTCACTGTTGACCTAGTGCATATCAGCCTTTTTGGCTGTTGACCAGTAGTGGTCGACTATCGAACTAGACACTGGACCTAACAGCTAGAATGAACACTACAGCCATGGCCAAAAGTTGTGAGAAAGTTTGCAGCTTCTGTGTTTTTAGAACTTTTTGTCAGTTACTATGATATTCTGAAGTAAAATTACAAGCATTTCAAAGGGCCAATTCAAATGTCATATAGCGCCTGATCTCTGTCTAAAGCACAATGAGAAAAGCCCCATTTGCACATCCAAACGGGTGACTTTTCTTGACTTTTAGCTCTTCACCCCCGGGGGTAGCAAGCTAAAATGATGTATGCGCTCCCATCGGCAGAAACATTTAAATACCTTCAGCACACGGGTGCCGGGACGGACAGCAGATATTTGAATTCCCTCCCATAGGCTTTTATTGCCAATTACATTAAGTTTCAAAAAGTCAATGGGTAGTATTCAATACCCTGTTTTGGATTCGCTGTGCGAGCGCCATGCTTCCGCCGTCCTCCATGTCTGCCGCCAGCCCTCCCTTTCAGCTTATTCAACTCGTCAGGGGCTCAGTGCCGCTGACGGCGAAACTGATGAAATCTGTCTCATTCAGCAGCAGGGGGATGGCGGAAGGCAGGGGGACGGCGTCAGACATCCTGGCTGTGGCAGGGATGGGGAGCGGCCGGCGCAGAGGATGGGGACGGGTCCAGCAGCAGCAGACCTCCGGCTCTGGCAGCCCCAGCGCTGACATCTACTATCACAGCACTGAAGCAGCAGCATGGGAACACTGCTTCATCCTGTACTGCTGCTTCAGTGCGGTGATTAGTAGATGTCATCACTGGGGCAGCATTGCTGTAATCTGTGAAGGTGGCTGAAAGCGGAGGCTGGCAGTGACAGCAGCTGTGCTGTGTGTCTAGAATCTGCTACAGCATAAATAATGGCAATTATAAAGGCAGTGAGCATGCTAACCCCTGGCAGACATGTCAATCAAATGGAGGGGGGAAAAAATCAACCAAAAAATTAAAATATATGGTACTTGTGTAGTTTCATGGCGCCACTAGATAGGATACGATTTAGTATGCGATTTGACATCAGATATCGCATAAGATATAGTATAAGATTTACTATCGATTTCATTACCCGACTATCCACTAGGGCGTAGAGCTGATTTTATATAGTGTGGCGAGCGCAGCGAGCCACCAAGCCCGGTGAGGGGACACGGATGTTGTTTCAAAGCAAGTCACCAATATCGCATTCCATTTGCATGCAATTCCATAAAATACATTCCGTGTACCCTCGCGGGGCTCGCTGTGCTCGCCACGCTTCGGGCTCGGTGGCTTGCTGCGCTCGCCACGCTATATAAAATCAACTCCACGCCCTAGTGGATAGTGGGGTAATGAAATGGATAGTAAATCTTATACTATATCTTATGCGATTTCTGATATCAAATCGCATACTAAATCGTATCCTATCTAGTGGCGCCGTGAAACTACACAAGTACCAAATATATTAATGTGGCGCTTGTAAAGAAATAAAATAATCAAGATCCTTCAAATAATTTTGTAGACTTGTAGACACCAAAAAAACATTTATTTAATAGGTACAAATTTCAGTTCACCTAAAAAAGATGTCGAAAGCAGTAGTGTTCACTCTAGAAATTTTTTAGGGCAGGGTGCTGACCACAGGAAGGGCACATTTTTCAATTGCGAGGGCACATTTTAATTTAAAAGGTCAAAATGGTGACACCTGAGCTACAAACAATCAGCACGTTTATGCTACAGTATATAATCCACCTTGTGACACCTGAGAGCGTCACACCATCAGCACATTTATGCTATATAACCATCTTGTGACACCTGAGCGTCACACCATCAGCACATTTATGCTATATAACCCATCTTCTGACGCCTGAGGGTCACACCATCAGCACATTTATGCTATATAACCATCTTGTGACACCTGAGCGTCACACCGTCAGCACATTTATGCTATATAACCATCTTGTGACACCTGAGCGTCACACCATCGGCACATTTATGCTATATAACCATCTTGTGACACCTGAGCGTCACACCATCAGCACATTTATACTATATAACCATCCTGTGACACCGGAGCGTCACACCATCAGCACATTTATACTATATAACTCCTGTGACACCGGAGCGTCACACCATCAGCACATTTATGCTATATAACCATCTTGTGACACCTGAGCGTCACACCATCAGCACATTTATACTATATAACCATCCTATGACACCGGAGCATCACACCATCAGCACATTTATACTATATAACCATCCTGTGACACCGGAGCGTCACACCATCAGCACATTTATGCTATATAATCCATCCTGTGACACCGGAGCGTCACACCATCAGCACATTTATGCTATATAACCATCTTGTGACACCTGAGCGTCACACCATCAGCACATTTATGCTATAAAAACCATCTTGTGACACCTGAGCGTCACACCATCAGCACATTTATGCTATATAACCATCTTGTGACACCTGAGCGTCAAACATCAGCACATTTTAGGCTATATAAACCATCTCTTGCGACACCTGAACTTCAAACCATCACTTTGCAAAGTCATTTATGTAATGTATGGATCAGTGGTCACCAAGTAGGTTGACAGTTGTTAGATTGACATGCAGGAAGGTCGACATGGGTCAAGGTGAATCTGACATTACGGTCGACACAATCATTAGCACAACATATTAAAGTAGATCGACAGTAAAAGGTCAACATGGGGTTTTTCACATTTTTTTTAATACGAATGTCAGCAGTGTTGAAATGGACATGGAGGAGGGGAGGGTGGGGGTAGTACCGCATACACGCCCTAGTGGATGGAGGGCATGAAATACCACTTGTCAGCACATGTGTCGGCTAAAAAAACTGTGAAAAACACCATGTCGACCCAGTGCATGTCGACCCAGTGCCTGCATATCATTTATAAAAATGAAATTTTTTAAATCATAGCAAATAATTTAATTAAACACTCAATAAATCACTCCAAAACAATGAAACAGGCATTGTGATATTGGTGGGTTGGGGGGGTCCTGCGGGGGGGTCCTGCGCTATCACAATGACTGTTATTGGTGGGGTGGGGGGGGGGTCCTGCACTAACAGGCATTGTGATAGCGCAGGACCCCCCCCACCCCACCAATAACAGGCATTGTGATATTGGTGGGGTGGGGTGGTGCTGCGCTATCACAATGAATGTTATTGGTGGGGTCCTGCGCATTGTGATAGCGCAGGACCCCCACCCCACCAATATCACAATGCGCAGGACCCCCCCACCAATAACAGGCATTGTGATAGCGCAGGACCCGACCCCCCACCCCCCTACCCCCCCCCCCCAAAAAAAAAACAGTAATATGCCCCCAAAAATTACCTACAGGGTGATTAAATCCTTGAAGTGCCCCAGGTCCATAGAGGATAGCCATGGGCACACACTGCCTAACAAGGGTAATGCCAAGGTGGTGGGGTGGACAGGCAGGGGGGAGGCGGCATGCTGCTTGTAATAGCCCTGACACGCCACTCACCTCTTGCTATGTGAGCGGCATGTCAGCTTGGCAGGAGGGAGGAGGCATGCTGATTGTAAGAGCTGACTGCCGCTCACGTAGCAAGAGGTGAGCGGCGTGTCAGCGTGACAGGGGGGAGACAGTACACGCAGCTCAAGCTGCGTGTATCATTATGCAGGGCGGGGGGTGGAGCGGCCAGGGAGAGACAGTACACGCAGCTCAAGTTGCGTGTATCATTATGCTGGGCGCAGGGTGGGCGGAGCGGCCGGGCAGAGACAGGCACATATTATTATGCAGGGCGCAGGGCGGGACAATAAGGGC
Organism: Crinia signifera; assembly: GCF_055691185.1. Taxonomy (NCBI): domain Eukaryota; kingdom Metazoa; phylum Chordata; class Amphibia; order Anura; family Myobatrachidae; genus Crinia; species Crinia signifera. The sequence continues at coordinate 228,650,628 of NC_139219.1, forward strand.
AGGGCGGAATTGAGACCACAGTTCTCTATTTTGGCATTGAATACACTTTTGGCGAACTATGCAGAAATCACCATAGAGATACAACAGCGAATAGCGGCGACTATGAAACGGCGAATTGGCCAGCAGTCGCTGTTCGTTTTCTGCGAACAGTCATCATTGAATACGGCGAATATAATTTTTGGCAAAATAATTTGCCGTTTCGCCAAAAAAAACACAGCCCTGTTCGATTAAAAAAGCTGTGAATTAAGAGCATTGAATACCGCCCAATATTTGAAGTGTTAACCCTTCTTTTAAAGACCTCTTTAATTCACCTTTGCATGCTGTCAATCAACTTCTGGGCCACAGACCGATGCCTGCCCATTCTTGCCTGAACAATGCTTTCAGTTTGTCAGAATTTGTGGGTTTTTGTTTGTCCACATGTCTCTGGAGGTGTAACCAGAAGATCTCAATCGGATTAATGTCTGGGGAGTTTCCTGGCCATGGACCCAAAATTTTTGATGTTTCTTTTTCCACTGAGCAGCTAAGTTATCACTTTTACCTTGTGGCATGTTGCTCCATCATACTGGAAAAAGGCATAATTCATCACCAAACTGTTCTTGGATGGTTGGGAGGAACTGCTCCTGGAGGATGTTTTGATACTTATGTTAGTTGGGCGCCCACTATAGTTAGTACGCTCATACCCCCACTATCCATGTCCGCTTGGAGTTGATTTAATATAGTGTGGCGAGCGCACGCGGAAAGCTAAGCAAATAGCTTAGTGGGTGCCCAACTAACATATAAGTACCGATGTTTTAGTATCATTCTTATTTATAGCTGTACTGATATTTTGATATATTGAGACGAAACCCCACTCCTGAATGCGTCAGGATGCTTTACTGTTGGCAACACACAGGACTGATGGTAGTGTTTGCCTTTCCTTCTCCAGACAGGTATTTTTCCAGACGTACCAACAGCCTGAATGTGGATTCATCAGAGAAAATTACTTTACCCCAGTACTCAGCAATCCAATTTCTGTACCCTTTGCAGTATATCAGTGTGTCCCTGATTTTCCTGGAGAGAGAAGGCTTCTCTGATGGCCTTCTTGGCACCAGGCCATCTGCCAAAAGTCTTCACCTCCACTGTGCATGCAGATGTACTTTTACCTGCCTGTTGCTATTTCTGGACATGCTCTGTACTGTTGGTGCCCAGATCACACAGCTGAATCAACTTCTAGGAGATGGGAATCCTGAAACCTTCTTCACAACTGTTGAACCTTTTGCCTTAAAATTCTTGATTATCCGATAAATGGATGATCAAGGTGCAATATTACTTGCAGCAATATCTTTGCCTGTGAAGCCCTTTTTGTGCAAAGAAAGGATGACTGCACACGTTTCCCTGCAGATAACCATGGTTAATAGAGGAAGAACAATGTTTTCAAGCACAACCCTCATTTTAAAGCTTCCAGTCTGTTATTCAAATTCAGTCACCATAACTGAATGATCTCCAGCCTTGCACTGGTCAACATTCTCACATGTGTTAATGAGAGAATCACTGACATGATGTCAGCTGGTCCTTTTTTGACAGGGATGAAATGGAGTGGAAATGTTGTTTATGGGAATTAGGTCTCCCTCAGACCGTAAAATACTGGATTGGCGTTTTGTCCAATGGTAGACCACCACCATCGAAAACCGGGGCCAAATTCGGACCCAAACGAACGGCTCTGTATCGGCCCCTATATTTTTCATGGCAAAGAGGGACTTTGCAATTCATCTGATCACTCTTCACGACATTCTGCACAATATGCAAGTTGCCATCATAAAAACTGAGGCAGCAGACTTTAAAAAATAAATACATTAAAAAAAAAATTGTTTCATTCTTAAGGTGCCCACACACGCACCGATCCCGGCGGTGCGATGCTATACGATGGGGTGCGTGCTCCCGCGGCACCCCATCGTACAGTACAAAAAGTATGTGCTGCACATACTTTTTGTACTAGCTTTTTCTAGCATCGCATCGCATGCACATCGTATGCACAAGGCATACGATGCTATGTGTGCTAGTTAAGCCCACAACGCACGCCGGGATCGGTGCATCTGTGGGCACCTTTAGAATGTTTTGCCATGGCAATAGACCTCCATAGTCCTTTTCCATAATATGCATTTCCTCATTTTTGCCTTTACAGTGTGATGCTATCTGGCTTGTATTGTAAACATATGTTAAAGCTGGCTACAGACACTTACAAAAAACCTTTTCTGGGCCCACTGTTCCCTTGTGCTATCAGTTGGAGCTTTTCCAAGTTCAGGAGTTAAGTAGTTTTCTCTGCTTTAAAGGCAGTTTTGCATTAACAGGCACAGAAACATTGAATATACTGATTGTGTCATGTTTATTTTGGAGAAATTCAGAGGAAAGGAAATGGACAAGGATAGGAGAAAAAAACTACATCTTATACTTTGCATCTTTTCTAAGCCTTATGTCAAAAACTGGAGATTATGGTTAAAAAACCCATCAGATAATTTACTGTCTCAAGTTTGATATGCACTTTGCTGTTTCCATGTAATGCTAAATGCAAAAAAGGAAGACCTAGATCTCCCAAAGAGTATGTGCTTCCTGGCTATAATCTTGTGACTGAAGCCTTGTTACTGGACATAACTAATAATACAGAGCTTCCCCTCTTGCTGTCTTCATGTAAACTGCATGACCAATGACCTTTATTTTCTGCAAATATTTATATACACTATCAGGCGCAGTATAATTAAAGCTCTATAAACAATTGCCACACCAGTTGCTTCAAATTTATGTAAATGTGTTTGGATTGATAATGTCCTGCGCTACCTTCTTACATGGCTGCCTTAGATTTGTCACTTATTAGGTCTCCCTCAGACCGTAAGATACTGGATTGGCATTTTGTGTATGTGACAAATATACCAGGTGCCGTAAGATAAAATCAGGGTAATTTTAATAAACAAATAAACAAACATACATAGAAAAATGACTAGTGTGGATTCTTACCCCTAATACCACTTTCACATCGCCGACACGTTTTAAAAACCGGTATTTTAAAATGGTAATTAAAACGGGTCAGAGCCTTTACATTGCCGCAGATTACCGTTTTAAATACCGGTTTATACCCCTTTTACATCGCACTTTTAAAACGGTAAATTGCCGTTTTTTTTCCCTTTTTAAAACGTTTAAGCCTGCACTGTGAATGCATAGCATTGTACACATTCACATTGCACAAAAAACGGCAAGGAACCGTGTAAGACTCTGCTTTTTACACGGTTCAAACTTTAAACGGTAAATCGGCTGTGGTGCATTCACAGTGCAGGCTTAAACGTTTTAAAAAGGGAAAAAAACGGCAATTTACCGTTTTAAAAGTGCGATGTGAAAGGGGTACAAGGGTTTTTGGAGCCAGCAAGGGATGGTGTGAGGGCAGGGATGCAGTCTGGAAGGGCACCCTGCCTGGCTCCAAAAAAACTCAGCACGAGGTAAGTCCACAGGTACAGATGATGTCAGTCACTGACACTGATGGGGTGTGTGTGTGTGTGTGTGTGTGTGTGTGATAGAGCGATTTACTGCATTTGTTGAGCTAACTTATAGGGCCTACACACAGCGATTTTTAGCCATTTTCTAAGCGATCTGACTAGATCGCTTCGCTACATCGCTGGGTGTGTATGTAGGGGCCATCGATAGCAGTGCGCAGCCCTGTAGGTAGCTATCACTGGTAGACTAAAGAATGAACAGTCCATCAATATTGGCATCGCCATTGTTCTCTCACAGGAGAACACTGATGCTGACAGCTCGCCCTGTGTGTGGGCTGTTAGCGCTGTGTGCTGAGCGACAGCGCTGGGTGCTCAGCCGACCGAGCATAGCTAGAAAGCCTACACACTTCAGCATGTGTGTAGGCCCCATTAGATAAAGGCCTATTACATAAAGGCCACAAGACTGTGGAATAAAACCATGGATTCTCTTAATATATGCTTGTAGTCACAACATATAAAAAAAAACATTTTTTTTTTTTAAAACAAGGTGGTTTAAACCAGCCAAATCCTGTGAAACAACCACGTGTCATCAAATTCCAAGCATTCGTTTATTAGTGAGTTAAGCTTTGTGCGCCATATAATGCTGCAAGTATAAATGTAATTAGCTTGGACCTACTGATCCCACTTGGATAAATAATTTTGTTGACTCCTGATCGCTATGCTCAATCTCCCATGGATGAGGATTGAATAGATGTTATGCCAGTCAATGTGCAATTTATGTACTCCACAGAGTCCTGATTTGGGTTCCACAGAGGAGACTTAAGGTGCCCACACACTAGAAAGATCTGCGATCATAAGATGTGCGCATAAATTAGCCTTCAAATCTTTTGTCCGATCTGGACAAAAGATTTCAGGCAAGTGCACATCTTTACCAAAGATTTTTCTTAAGATCCCGTGTGCGTTCCTATGGATCTTTTGTTAAATCTTCTGATCTTTTGTGCAGCACGTAAGATCAGAAGATTTAGCAAAAGATCCACGGGAGCGAGCATCGGCCGATTTTCGACCGATTATCGGTAAATATCGGCCGATATATCGGCCGATTTATCGAGAAATCGGCCAATCGGCCCAAAAAACGTTCTAGTGTGTGGGCACCTTTACAGCTGGTCTACATTTGGTCTTAGGCCACAAATAGCTGTTAAGCTGGCCATACATCAGAAAGATCGATCTTAAGATCGATTGCACTCATGATTGTGTCCAATTTCCCTTCAATAACCCGGCAGTCCTTGGTGGTTTTTGGACACACAATGTGCACCCAATCTGCATACAATCCATCTTACAATCAATTGAGATTGTATGATTGGATACAATATCTTTCTGATGTATGGCTGATTGTATGATGGATTGTGAGTAGATTGTGTGTCCAAAAACCACCAAGGACTGCCGGGGATTTCAAGGGAAATTGTACACAATCGTGGGCGCAATCGATCTTAAGATCGAACTTTCTGATGTATGGCCAGCTTAACTTGGCTCTGGCACTTCTCCAATTTAAACTGCCTGGGTGTGAATCGCAGCGGCGGTGCAAGTAGCAGCGAGACAGACATCAGCGATGACGCGCCTTGATCTCATGTTCTCAGGATGTAAGGAGTGTAGGTGGTAACAAGCGTCCACAGGGGAGATGGAACTGTCTGTGGAGAGATGTTTTTAATATGCCAGGATCACCTGCAGAGCTGTTTCTGCCATCAGGCACACGCCATGCAACCAGGGAGGGAGAAGGCTTAAGGTGGCCATACATCAGAAAGTTATTGTACCCAATCATACAATCTCCATTGATTGTAAGATGGATTTTATGCAGATTGTGTGCACATCGTGTGTATACAATCACACAATCTTCCTGCCCCGCTAGACTTGGAGGATTGGTCTTCTAATCTGACGTGCTGCACGTAAGATCAATTGGGATTGGGAGCCACAGTGAGATGTGTTTGGCGGCTTTCGGGTGAGTGTGCATCCAACCCCTGGCATTCAGAGAAGCAAGCTACGGGACTGAGTGAATGGGTGCAAAGTGGGGAACATACAGTGAATGGGGGCATACAGTGAAGGAGGGGCGGGCTGGGGGACATACCGAGAAGGATGGTCAGGCAGAGGAATATAATGTGAAGGGGACAGAGTGGAGGACATACAGCGAATGGGGGCAGGCAGGGGAATATACAGTGAATGGGAGCAGAGTGGGGGACCATTCTGATGTGATTAATGATTCAAAGAATGTCAGGCTAAATAGTCGGCCCCCACACATTTTCACCTCACCAAATCTGGCCCTCGTCATTTGGACACCCCTGGTCTAGGGGGGCAGGCTAGAGGAAATACAGAGAAGGGGGGCAGGCAGGGGAATATACAGTGAAGGGGCAGTCAGGCTGAATGGTCGGCCCCCCACATTTTCACCTCCCCAAAATTGGCCCTCATCTCAAAAAGTTTGGACACCCCTGTTGTAGGTGATACAGGTTTTATATTGATCCATCCAACTTGTAATCGGACTAATGCTTAAGGCCCCCATGTACTACCTTGATTTGGGCCAATTTCACTGGTTACCAACGGAATGGGCTGATAAATTGACTCAAATCGGGTGAGAATGACGTCCCCTCAGGTCTGATGCATAGTCCCATACGCATCGGACTTGAGTCGGAGGTCGGACCAGCATGCAGGTCTGATCTCGGACCTCCCTTCTGGCGGTGGGGAACAGGGGTCGCATGCGATCCATCATTAGTTAAAGGACCTCATGTGATGAATCACTAGCAATCAGCTAGCCATGCACTGCTGTGAGAATCGCAGTAGTGTATGGCCAGCTTTAGTTTAGATATATGATCCACATTGCACATCAAGTTGTGGGACAGTAGATTTAGTGTAGAAACAAATGAAATGTAATGTTTGTGTGATGTATGGCCATCTGTTGCTAAGACGGTGGTTTGAAAAGGACTGCAAAATAAAATGGCAGAGACATTCAACCGTGTGGGAAGAACATACATTGAGAAAGATCTGGAGAAGATACCCAAATTGGTTGCCATCCATATATAGGTAATATTGGAATCACAGCAAAGTATTTGGTTTCTGAGAGAAGTAGTGTTGATCTAAAGGAGAAAAGATCCAACTAGCAGGGAGAGCAGAAAAGAGATTCAGAGAAAACTGCCCCCCCCCCCCCCCCCCCTCCCTGGAATTCCAGTGTTTGAGATGTGACCGACAGTGTCAGATGCAGCACACATGGTTTTTCACTGATTAAACCGTTGCCCTCTTTAGCCTATGAAGTATTGGGAAAGAAATGATGGTGCATTAGATGGTGTGAGGACAGGAAAGGTAAAAGATGGGTGTAGCAAGCCTGTCTGGAAGCTTGGACAGGTATGGAAGTTTAGATGGTAATCAGAGAGTATGGGTCAGATTTTATTTTTCCTGGAATTGAGCAATAGCCACATGGTTGAATTGGGTGTGGTATATTTTACCGACAGTCGGGATTCCGACAGTCATTACTCAGACGTCGGAATCCCGACTGCACAGCGGGGGGAGCGCAATGAAGCCCCTTGCGGGCTCGCTGCGCAATGAAACCCCTTGCGGGCTCGCTGCGCAATGAAGCCCCTTGCGGGCTCGCTGCGCAATGTAGCCCCTTGCGGGCTCGCTGCGCTCACCACCTATTTTATTCTCCCTCTATGGGGTCGTGGCCCCCCCCACGAGGGAGCAGTCGGGATTCTGACGTTGGAGTAATGACTGTCGGAATCCCGACTGTCGGGGAGTCGTCCGGCACCCGATTGAATTGTGGACAGAGCTTCTTGCACAGGAACTACTTCTCCTCGGATTCCCTGTCTATGTTGCCAGCATGTGAATGTGTGATGTCATGAGCATGGTGGTTTAACAGAAAGAATGGGAAATCCTGAGAGAAGAAAATATGATCATAGTGTTCATCCTAGCACCTGCCATATTTGAAAACCCATGCAGTTCCTGTTCCCTGCCTGGGGTGTCGCTGTCTGCTGTGGTGTTTCTAGTACAGGTCTGGTTTGCATATCAGTGCTGATATACAGACCACATTGTGCTAGAAGCACTACAGCGGACAGCGACACCTCAGGCAAGGGTGAGGAACTGCATGGGTTTTCAAAGATGGCGGGTGCTAGAATGAACAGTATGATCACATATTGGTAGAGCGGTGTGGCAGGATCTGTCTGTAGCTGCTGTATTATGTGAATTTCCAATAAGTCCTTTTCAGAACATCTACTTGTAATCCTGAAACAAAATGTTGAAGTTTCCTATTGGATGAAGTGTGCTACAACCTGCAAAATGTACTTTGTTTATATTATTGGAACCTTGCCATTATTTTTTTTTTTAAACACTGTCTACTATTATACCAGAAGTACAGTATATGAGACTTTAGCTGTGACCATGTTGGATTAGCTATGTCCAGAAATATTCTTGCACTTGAGAAAGAATGGAAGATGTCCAAGGTAAATAAACAAAAGGGAGTAGAGAAAAATAAAATCAGCTACTTACATTGTCCAGGACAGTAAAGTTACAAATACAAAGTACATTTCTTCCCAAAACAGAAATCTGGTGCAACACGCTACAGTAATGTACACACGGTCGGCAGCCGTGCTATTCGATCCCATCAAATCTCACAGCAAGCCAAGGGATATGCATGCAATTTTGACTTTATTGTACAAATCTATACTATATAGTCAATGCAGCCCTGTCTATCTGGCTTCGATTTGAGCTGTACGGGAGCACATATCGGGATCGAATCGGGATTGAATCTTTAAAAAACCTGATGTCAGCTGCCCACCCAACGCGCATATGTATGAGTGGTCTGGACCACCCTTACATATGTGTGCGCTTCTAGCATCTTTCGATGGTCGGCCACCATCGAAAGATGGGGGAGGTTCCCACTGGCATGCGTATGGATGTTTATGTAAAACATCCATTCGCATGCCGGGCGAACAAACCTGGTGTCCGAGGGGGGGGGGGGGGGGTTTGGTTGACTCACAAGCATGCAAATTCCAGCCTGAGCGAGTCAACCAGAATAAGGGCCTATGTGCAATTCTGATGCGATTTTGACTATATAGTCAAAATTGTAAGCTAAATTGCACCATGTGTACACACCATTACACTCCTATATATATATCTTGTTTCCATGGCATTCTTGCTGTATGTGTATTTGACCTCATTGCAGTAAAACTTTGGACTTGTTTGTAACATGTACTTTGTTACTAATCGGAAGAGGCAGTCTTAATATTTGACAATATCTTAGTAAAATGTAAATGCATTCAACTGCTTAAAGGGCTTCCCACTTAATAATTATCTACTAAACTCGCTAAGTTCAGTCAAAGTAAAAAGCTTTGAAAGCTAGTCTGCTACCTTGTGATTGCCTCTGTGTTTATGCATGTGTGAAAGAGATGTAGTTTCACTCACTGCCAGTAGATCGTGTTTCAGTTACACACTGACACTAGACATACACACACCATACATACACATATATATGTGAGAGATAGAAGATTGCTGCCAATCTTCTATCTCTAAATAAGGGAAGCTACATTGTCTTCACCCGGGAGGGCACCCAGGTCTTTCTATATTAAATGGAGTGCCAGCCGCACATGGACTTATATAAGATCCCTCTTCATTTATAATTACGGACTGACATCAGGGACCTTATTCTGGTTGACACGCAGCGCTGCAAAGTTCGCAGCTTTTTTAGCCCGCTCGCATTGCCGCCCGCTCCTTTGCAGGATGAATTCGCCTGCGTGGTTGCGAATGGGCGTTTTGCATACACATCCATTCGCAGTCTATGGGGCAACACCCACATTATTCGATGGTCGCCCACCATCAAATGATGTGTTGAGTACACACAAACTAAGACATTCTCAGGTGTCTTAGTTTTGCGTGTGTCCTGTGCGAGGACAGGGCAGGCAGCTGACATCATGGCACTCCCATGGGCATTCCCATGTTCCCGTCACCCGCACTGCTGTGTCCAAGCTCCCGGCGAACACTCTGTTTTCCGTAGCCGCTTGCACCCAGTGCATTAGCATGGGAGTGCATGGACCAGAATAAGGTCCCGGATGTATGTTGAGTGCAGAATGTAATTCTGTTTGAATTGTTTGCAGTACCTATGCTCATTTATCACAGTCTACCTAAAGAGGGGATGCCGCTAGCTGAGAGCTTGACACTTGAGGCACCCACAACACAGGCAGAGGTGCTGCTGGGGCAGAAACCATGTTGCCATCTTGATCTTGTGCCTACGGTGTGGTCCTGGTGATCATTTGTTCCTGTATACCTGTAACTTTTAGCATTTTGCAATGTGTTGAGATTTTGGAAACACTCAACGGTCCCAGCCTTTCCTTGCTCACATGATTGTTTAGGCGGTACATACCTGCTAGCTAGAGTATCAGATACGTATTTCTTCTACTTAATGTTTATTTTCTCACTCTTAACATTTGTTTAAAATTAATCAAAGGAATTCATTATTTGTGCCCCCAGTTGTGAGTCAGCTTAAAAAAAATCCCATTTCAAAGAACTATAAGTAAAAGTGCCCACACATGGCACGATTTTATGAACAATCCTATCTGTCACCCTTTGTTTCCCTTGAAATCCAGAATACTCCTTTGCCAAACACAATTGTGTAAATGATCAGAGGATTTGATGGATCATTTAACAACGACAAATCATTAACACATCATTGGCATATTATTCATGACTACACATGGAGCGATGTGTGCCAAATCCTGCAAGACATGTACAGATGGAGCCGCTCTCATTAGATTAGAATCGCCATCCCCCATCCCCGCCAGCCACCATCCTCCGACAGAATGAGACACTCACGTGCCCCATTCTGTCGGAGGCTGTACAGCCCTCTGCCCGTCTCCCTGGCCTTCTCCCTGAAATGGGGACAGGCAGGGAAGCCTTCGTTCCCTGCCACCTTGCTGACGGGGATGCGCTACATGTGTGTGGGCAGCTTTAAACATAGGGTCTGATTCAGTCCTGTTAGCAAGATTGCAATTTTTGCAGGTGGGGTGAATGTAACATGTGCAGAGAGAATTAGATTTGTTGGAGTTTTTTTTGTTTTTGTGTAGGGTAAATATTTGCTGCTTTATTCTAAAGGGGCCTACACACCGTAGCGATTTTTGAGCTTTCTGAGTGATGCCAGATCGCTGAGCAAACAGCGATGTGTCAGCCCTGTGTGCTGAGCCATCTGTCAGGGTCAGTGTTCTCCGGTGAGCACAATGGCCCTGCCTGGCAATATTACTCACCAGGCGATAGCTATGGCTGTGCCCCTTCACACAGATCGATATAGAGGCATTTTCTAAGCAATCTAGCGAGATTGCTTAGAAAATGCCCCTAAATCACTCCATGTGTGGGCCCCATTACACTGCAATTTCGATTTCAGTTTGAACACGTCTTAAGCTGCCCATACACGGTCCGTTGTGGACCGGCTCCGTTCTGTACTATGCTGCACATACTTTTTTGTACCAGGTACACAACGCATCGGATCGAGTGCGATGCGTGCTATTTAAGTCCCAAACAGATCCATTAAACGGACCGTGTATGGGCAGCTTTACTCTGATCTAACGCTCTCATTTTGCTGTATACCTTATGTCATTTGTTCCCAGTGTGTCTCGGCTGCAAAGCTTTTTTTGCAGGGGTGCCTTAGTGCCGTGTTCCGGAACCTAATCAAATTATTTGTGGTCCTGAACTATAAATAATTATAGGCAAAAACGGCATACGGTCATTGGGTCTACAGCAAGTTCATGGGTCTAGGTTGACAGGTCATTAGGTCGTCACAAGCATTAGGTCGACAGTCAAATGGTCGACATGGGGTTTTTCACAGTTTTTTGAGCCGGCATGTGTTTCAGGCAGTATTTCATGCCCTACCATCCACTAGGGTGTGGTGGGAGAATAAAATAGTGTGCCGAGCGCAGCGAGGTACCGTGCCCCAAGCATTGCGAGCTAAGTGAGGGGATGCGGTGCACTGGAAACTCTGTCCATGTTGGTTAAAACAAACAGTGAAAACCCCCATGTCGACTGTCAACCTAAACCCTGTCGACCTATTGCTTCTGTCGATCTTTCCCCATGTCGACCTTGACCCATATCGACCTAGAACCAAGTCGACGTTTCCCCATGTCGACCTAACGGTGTCGACCTAAGGCTTGTCGACCAACTTGCTGTACACCCAATGATCCCAACCCGGCAAAAACAGTACTGGTGTCTGTTAATAAGACAATCCAAAGCACAAATGTATACCACCACATAACTGATCCTAAGGATGACAGGACGACACAACATACTCATCAATAAAAACCTTTTTCTCCTATGGGTGCCGTGAAACAAATGCAGATAGTTTAAGTCACTGTGATTCAAGAACCACTACTTACGTAATACGTCTTTCCTTATAGTCTCCGCCATAATTTGATACATCTGTTAGAAATGGGCTGTAATAATGTTATCCCCAAGCAGTGTTTAATATTAAATGTCATCATTTTCTCATGGCAGAATACAGTGGAAAAAGTATTAAACATGTATAAAAATAAATAAATAAATTGTAGTAACATCCGAAGCATCTCTCAAACATCTGTATTCAATTTGTGATATTTTTTTCTTTGTTTTCTTCGCCGTCCACGTCATTTATGGCTCGCATGCTTGCCGATCGTTGTTTATCAGCTGTAGTAAAATCCTCATACATGCTGCAGTTTGTAGCTTAATGAATTTAATATGTGAGCTCTCATAGGCTGGCTGCTTTATATCTTTTTGTCACATGCGCAGTCAGTGTACCTCATATGTACCCTATACAAGATTTTGCATATAAACTATGCAGCCAACTCTCATGCATTACATTTTGCCTGTGCTCACAGTACTATGATGCGCAATTCTAGTTCCGTATTTGCATTCAAGTTTGTCTTATTTATTTATTGTCTGTTGCTGTGGAACCTGTGGTGCACTATAAACAAAAAACATGATAATGAAGGGTGGCCCTTTCTTCACCACAAGGCATTGCCTCTATGTCTGGTGGCACAACAAGCTGAATTGCATTCTCACGCTCCCCTTCATTGTTTGGTCTGTAAACATCACAATATATGGGTTCTATTTGTTTTAATACATACAATATATAGATTATTTCTATCTGTTTTATCGAACAAATTGGAATCCATTGAAAAAGCCAGTTATATGTGTGAGGCACTTTTAAGGCCCCCATGCACTAGTGTGACTTATTGGAGCCTTGAAGAGGCATGTGATTTCCCTTGAACTCTTTGGCAGCGTTCTGGGCGGCAGTATCACATACGATACACTGTATGCAGTCCTTCTGCATACGATATATCATACGTGATCCCAGTTATGGCTGCAGAGTCTGATAAATCTTTGTGGCAGCCATGGTGATCTCCGGCTCCAATCCGATGCGCAAGGGACTGTATGTCGGATTGGAGGTAAAACAAGATCTGACACTTATCACACGATTCTCAGCGCAAGGCATCGGGTTTTGGTAAAAATCGCACTAGTGTAGGGGAACCTTTATTTGGATCTTCCACAGCAGTTTATTTTCTAAAATTAATATTCGTAGATTATGGGGGTGATTCTGGCTGACACGCAGTGCTGCATGTCTTTTAAAGCCCACCCGCAGAGATGTCCGCCCACCCCCCTCACATGCCGCGATCCCCGCACGGCTGCGAAGGGATGTTTAGCATAAACATGTCGCCCTATGTGGCGACACCCACATCATTTGATGGTTGCCGACCATCGAATGATATGGTGAGTACACGCAAAACTTAGGCCTGGTACACACCAGAACGATCCTGATTGTTAGCAGATTGTGTGATGGTCGCATGATCTGTTGGAGCACACGATCTGCTAACGATCTGCATCCAATCTGATCCCAATCCGATTTGAGTCTGTATCCAGTTGAATGGATCTTTTACAGATCCTACTTGCAGCAGTTAGGATCTGTAAAACGACCAAACGACAGCGGGGACGCGCATCAGATTGGAATCGGATCGGAATTGGACCTAAACATGCCCAATCTACATACAATCTGCATCCAATCGGTCGGAATTGGATCCAGATTGATGGAATTGAGCCCTAATCGTTCTGGTGTGTACCCCCCCTTAGACACCGGTGTCTTAGTTTTGCACGTGTCCTGTGGGAGGACAGGGCAGGCAGCTCACCGGCACACGCATCATCGGGATATTTGCATGAGAACGCCCCGGCCCACTGCCCCGTGAACCTCGCCCACACTGTTGTGTGCAAGCACCCAGCGAACACTGTGTTCGCCATAGCCGCTCGCACACAGCGTATGCACATTAAAACCATTGCGCTGCCATGCGAATGGCATGAATCACAATCACCCCTTATGTCTGTTAAGGCTTGCTGTGTGGATGGATTGGTCGACCTAGAGATAGTCGGCAGTCATTCTGTCGACACCGTTGGGTCGACATAAAGCAAGGTTGACAGGCGTCTAGGTCAACATGGGACAAGGTCGACAGATGCTTAGATTGATACAAGCATTAGGTCTACGTGGTCTAGGTCGACAGTCAAAAGGTCAACATGGGGTTTTTCAACCGACTGTATCCCTGTTCACTTTCCTCTGTATGAATGAGCAGCACTTCACATGTCAGGTTTTCAGTGTGTACCAGGGCTCTGGAGCTTGGCATTTACTAATTATAAGCTTGGCTTAAGCAAACATAAATAGCTTAGCAGAGTGACATAAGAACAGTTTGCACAAAGGCAGGTATATAGATATTACCTGCCCAAATAATCCAGCCATTTAGCCCAATTGTTATCTGTGCAATACACCTGTATGTGTAGAAGCTAGACTGGTCATTTTGGTGTAGGACAGAGAAAACTGTTCCCAGCCTGGGTCCCGACTGGCCACTGACCTACTGCCGTGTTTTACTACCTTTTGCTGTTTGGCTAATGACCTTCCCCACAATATGATGAAGGCCATCAGATGACTTTCATTTCCCACCTCTAGCTTCACATCCAAGCTGTTTGGTTTAGAATTTGAACTGGGACTTGGGGCCACACATACCAAAAATGTACCTCAAATAAATTGATACTTTTCCTGTTATTTTATTTGCAAGCACTCACTGTTTCAACAATAACGTTCAATGAGCAGCGCTTTTATGTGGTTGTCTTTTAAAAAAATATAATTAACATCACTTTTTAATTAAGTATTGCTGTAATTTTTACGCTTTCAAAAATTCTACAATGTGTAGGGTTGGACTGAGCCACAGAAGTACAGGGGAAACCCCCACTGGGCCCTACTACTGTATATGTGGCCCTACCCCTTTCTCTAGCAATCAGTGCACTTGAATTATACATATGTTACATTATATTGCATATGACTATGGTGTATTTGCTACAGGACTTTGCTGAGTCCACTTACCTGGTGGGCCCTTCATGCCCCAGTCCAATGACGTACAGGTCATTGGACTTGGTATCCGGGTGGTAGGTTGGTATACAGCCATGGACTTGGTATCCAGTTGACAACATTTGGTTGACATGTATATGGTCCTTTTCTGTGCTGACCTTTTGCTTGTGTCAGCCTTTTGTCACTGTTGACCTTGTGCATTGTGAACTAATATACTGCATCCCATGGACTCTAGTCCATGGTTCTCTAGCATTTCCTTTTGGCCCCTAGAATGACACATCACATGATTGGTGTTACATACATGCCATCTACATTTATAAAGCATTTATTGTTTAGTAGTTAAATAAAGCACTGACTATTATGCTGGTGAAGTACTGTCACCAAACTGGCTAGGGAACTTCTAATAACCATGAATGTAATGTTTTAACCCTTTAAAGATGTGCAAAATATCCGATAAAAATGTGAACCATCTTTCAAATATTTTAGCTAATTTCACATAAAAATGTTGTGTAAAAAAATATTCTATTTCCTGTATAAGGTAAACATTACAGGTCATTATAATAAATACAAATATTTGCTTGGCAATTTTCACACGTATTTTGACAAACTCACTTGGCACACAAAGGGTTAATGTGTAATGGGCTAGTTTACTTGGTGTCTTGTAGATTACGGGCGGTATTCAATGTCGAGCGCTATTTCTGACTGGGGAAATAGGTCCTGCCGCCTATACATTGCTGCAGTTTCCGACAGCATTGAATGTGGATTTTCGACAAAACAGCCGACTTTAAAACAAGTTGGCTCTGTTTTGTCTGAAACAGCCATGGATTGTCGAATTCACAACAGTTTCTGGACAATTCATGGCTATTTTTGCCGACACGTCCTTTATACGACACTCGACAGGTGGAATTTTAATTCCACCTGTTGAGTTGCAGACGAGCTGACCAAAAATGGCCCAGGATTCCAACTGTTGGGACGTTCCGAAAGTCAGAATGCCACATTGAATACCCCCCCTATATGTTTGTTCCTTACTTTTTGTAGGTGACGTTATGCAGCAATAGTCCTGATAGTGTTCAGCTCTCATGAAGTATAAATATCCATTTTTATGGCTCATTATTTGTATGCTTTCCAATATGTTAATGGGATTAATATGTACAAAACCTGATCTTTTTCCTACAGGGCAGCCTTAGAAGAAGTTGAAGGAGATGTATCAGAACTTGAACAGAAGCTTGATAAGGTAAAATACGTGCAGAAATAAGTATAGAGCACGGGCAAATTCATTTAGCCACAGTTAATTACCACTGTCTAATTGGTCTGATGGGGCTGTTTGTTTATAGTCTACAGTTGATGTCCATTTATAAAAGACTGAGGAGGCTCAAGCAGAAATCAACATTAACTGCACTGTTTTTAGAGGCAGCAAAACTGTTAACCCATAGTTCCAGGAACCTATCTTCTAGGAACCTAGATTCTATGGATTAATGGGGCAGATGTATTAAGCCTTAACAAGAGATAAATGCAAGGGTGATAAAGAGAGATAAACGTCCAGCCAATCACCTGCCAACTGTCATGTTACAGGCTGTGTTTGGAAAAAGTCAGTAAGGAGCTGATTGGCTTGAAGTTTATCTCTCTTTATCATCCTTGCATTTATCTCTTGTTAAGGCTTAATACATCTGCCCCAATGTGCGCTAGTGGGTAATTTACTGCTGGAGGGAATGGACCTATAATTGCATAGCTTTATGCTGCCACCCTTTTCCCTTCTAAATGAATTACGCCCCTTTTTTGTTGTACTGTATCTCGTAATGCTCTATTAACAGAGAGAGAGCGATAAGGACATTCCTACCATTTTGTTTGTGACCCAAAAAGTTTTATCCCTATTTTAAATTTTAAAGCGCAACGAAATTTGATGCACTGTATAAGAAACTGCTAATAAATGTTTGTATGCCAGTGAAAGGATTTGTTACATTTAGTAATTTTCTACAATGAACAAGTGGAGTGTGAGTTACCTCCAAATTGTTGGCTCTTTCCATATAAACAACACAGTTCACATTTTTTTCCTGTACGTACATGGTAGATCAGTGTGATTTATATGTTATCGGACTTGATAAACATTGCACTTTCTTCCTGCCAGCTGGTGAAACTCTGCATTGGAATGATTGATGCTGGAAAAGCTTTTTGTGTTGCCAACAAACAATTTATGAATGGAATCCGGGACCTGGCCCAATATTCCAACAAGGATGAAGTGATTGAAGTAAGCAAAATCTACTCAACACAGCAAGCTATGCAGAGCAATGTCCTTCTTACACTGTGCACATAGATAACAGAGCACTCGGTCAGCAGTGTTTCCAGTATGTGGACACTGTAACCAAAGTATCCTTATAACATATGATTGGTTATTCGTACCCTGGGCTGCTAAATTGCAGAGCCCTGTGGTCAGGTATACGCCATCCAGACAGCGTGAAATCCTGCCCCGTGCAAGCCTGCGAATTGCCTAGCCCGGCTTGCAAAACTTAGCTGGATTGGCGGTTCACTGCAAATCCATTTGCAAGCTGCTCACCATCTAATGATTTTTCCAGTGTGTGCAGTCTGTGCAAAGCCCAGGGCTCACTTGGTGGCTGCAATAGAAACAGGGTGATCAAGGCCAGAGCAGGCCTGCGTTTTTTCTGATACTCATCTGGTTACCACCCCCAAATGCCGGCTTCCTATCAATCAACTTGTGTACAGCCAGCTATAGAAAATAAATAAACAGGATTTTATCACAGAAAGCATCACGCATGCATATTAAAAGCCGTACACATACGCAGTTTATGTAGCGCCTTGAGTCCTGTTGGAGAAAGTGCCCTATATAAATAAATCTAACTTACTGTACTAACTAACAATTATTGCTCAGTCTGCCAATTTGCAGCCTTGTGATCAAGTTTATATAACCCCCATGGTTTGCACAGAGATTTTAGAAAACAGCATTGATAAAAAGGACCAGAGAGTGAATGATTTAACATCCAAATGCAGCCTTGCAACTTTTTTTTTTTTTTTTTTTTAAGTGAAAAAAAAACACAATATTTATATACTTGCAATCCAGCTAAATAAGCCATGAACACATCAAGGGGGTTTATCCAGTTATCAGCAACAAATCATTGAGAACAAAAAATAAGAAAATATTTTGTTTCAGGGTATTTCCCGATGTTTTGCTGCTATTTTTTTCTGGGACAATCCTATTATGACGTCTGAAAAAAGAAATGGATTTGCATTCATTTACCCAGTTCGTTTAATCACTGTTGTTTCCCCTTGTAAAGCGCAGCGGAATATGCAGCGCTATATAAGAAACTGTAAATAAAATAATAAATAAATTCATGTTACTGGAAAAAAAAAAAAAGCGGTAAAACAAAATCCCCAATAAGCTGTGGGTCTCGCCATCTCTCCAAGGACAATAGCATAATAAAGTACTGTGGGTTATTTTGGATACCTCTCATTAGCATACACTATAAAAAGGGTCACAGCATGTAAACTTTCATCTCTGGTTCTTTAGGGTGAAGCTGGTTGTTGTATACTGAGCATTTACATAAAGGTTTTTATTGCACTGTTTATCTTAATAGGTTCTGCATATTCTCCTAATTCCCCTCACTATAACCTTAAAGGGTGTATGGTTTATATAATATATGGATGATACAAGGTTCCTTATTGTCCTTTCAAGTACAGTAAATACTGTTTTTGTAGTTCATAATAATCTACACTAGAAGCTCTCACAATTAAGTGAAACTAACTGTAAATTCTAATTGTATTAATCTTTTATTAAATTAATGATTTATTTCCTGTGTTCTGCAGAGCAGCCTGACAAAGTTTTCTGAAAGCCTTCAGGAGATGATTAATTATCACAATGTAAGTATCTTACGTAAAGGATTGTGTGATTGCTTGCAGCTTCACAAAGCTGTTATTCTAGACATAGATAGCTGGGGCCTCTATCACGGAAAGAATATATCTCTGGTTTCATATACACTTGGTTATTTTATTACAGACGTGTCCTCATACATCTAGCCTCAGTACAGTATGCAGCGTGAGCAGTCGGGTCCTGTGCAGGTCTACTAATGTCACGTGTCTACTTTTTTTGCCAAAAATGAATCTTTATGGCAACGCAATGTTACTAGGGTGTACAAGGAGACTTCTGATTCATTTGATATGATACTTGTATATTGTCTGTTTACGGAGCATAGCAGAACATGTTTTGTAAAATTGTTTACTGTACCATTGTGCACAGATTCAGAGACTTCATCACACACACACACAGATATACAAGTGTTATATATCAAAGTAATCTGCACAATCTTTTTGGTACATTGATTAAGGCAAAAAAAAAAAAAAGCCTGACCCCAGAAGATTCTCACACTATATATTGAGGGGTTGTTTGGCGTGACTGCACCGGAGATGTATGAGGACACATCTGTAGGTTTACCATTTTGTTGATGCATATATCTCCTCAGACATTCATGTGATATCAGCTCGATGTATAAAAGCAGGAAGGCATGGTCAAGAGGCCCAGCTATGGCATAAAGAATAATGGGGTAGATTTATTAAGCTCGGTGAAGTGATAATGTGTCTGTTTTTTATCACCGGCCAATCAGCTCCTAGCTGTCATTTTTCAAACCAAGCCTATAACTTCACATTTAGGAGCTGATGAAGTGCAAATTGTACTAGATGAGCTGGAAGTCAGGAAGTGTCTGCAGGGTGTTGCCCTGAGGAAGGCAGCTGGCCCGGATGGGATCCCCGGAAAGGTCCTTAGAGGGTGTAGTGCAGGGCTCGACAAAACCCGGGGGCCAGGTCGCTACGGCGACCAGATTCTGCTTCCTGGCGACCAGATTTATTTTGCAGTGAGGGTGGAAGCAGAATCTGGTCATATCAGCGGCGCCCGACCCCGTTCCTCCCTCCTCCTGTCACACAAGCGCCCGCAGTGCCTGACCTCCGTCTCCCCCTCCTGTCAGAGCAGCGGCAGCGCTGTGCCCGATCCCCTGCCTCCCCCTCCTGTCAGAGCAGCCGGGCACAGTCTCCCGCAGTGCCTGACCCATCTCCCCCCTCCTGTGACTGTCACACGTGCCGCCCTGGTGTTCACGCTAAGCTTTCTATGCAGGGCGCAGTGCCCTGCCTGGATTTTAAACTTCTAAACACGCCCTGCTCCTCCGCTGCCCCCTTTCGTGCTGACATGCAGCTCAGCAACCAAGGCGCTGAAAGCTGCTGCTGCAGAAGCCTTTCCGATTTAGACCCACCGGCCAGATTCACATGGAGCTGCCTGCTCCATGTGAATGCAGGCAGCTCCTCCCCCTATGCGTGTGTAATGAGCGGCTGCCCAGGATCTCAAGACGCCGCTCATTACATCATGCGCAATGTGTGCTGGGGCAGGACGATGGCCGCCACCACAGTGTGGAGGTGCGCAGCAGGGGACATTCTGTTCGCGGGTGGGCGGCTGGTGTTACAGGTGGCCCGCTCTATCACTGCATGCATCTACTGAGAGGGGAGCCTTTCCACAGCAGTGAGGACTCGTGGCGAGAGACGGTCTCCTATCTTGGTGAGTGAGCCCAATTCAAGCGGCCCATTATATATGATAACATTTATGTCTGTGTGCCCATAGTTCAAATAGGTCTTCAATTTAACTGTAGGATGTAATTACCCTCTGCTTCCAACAAACGGGGGGTGTGTGTGTGTTTGAATAATGTGCCCTGCTTGGTGATGATGGGGGGGGGGGGGGGTGTCAGCACCCTGCCCTAAAAAAAATCCTAGGGTGAACACAGTGGCCCGCATTCCCTGACCCCTGCCTACCCCTCCTGTCAGCAGTGGCAGCGTGATGCCCGATCCCCACCTCCCCCTCCTGTCACACCAGTGGCAGCGCACCCGGGCACAGTCTTCCACTCCTGTCACACCAGCGGCCCGCAGTGCCTGACCCCTGTCTCCCCCTCCTGTCAGGCTTAGCCCCCTCCGCCACCTGCCAAAAGTCCCCCATTGGGATGCAGGTCTTTCCCCCAGCCCTGCAGCCGCACCTCCACTTGTCCGGGGCACTGTTGAACACCACCAGTGCCACCGCTTATTGCTGCATGGCTTCCAGCATGCAACCCCTGGCATGTAATGGGCATTATGGCACTTGCAAATTTTGGGTGCGCGCCTTCGGCACGCACTGTCCGTCTTATTTTTTTATCTGGCTCCTAAATTTTCATCCTGGCTCCTAGATTTTAAATAAATTTGTCAAGCCCTGGTGTAGTGAGCAGTTGGCATGGATCTTTACATTGCTGTTTAATTGTTCGCTACAGACTTGTGTTGTCCCAAAATGTCTCAAAGCTATGACGATTATCCCAATACCAAAGAAAAATCCCCCGAAGGGTCTGGATGATTACCGTCCCATCGCCTTAACATCATTGGTGATGAAATGCTTTGAGCGCTTGGTTTTGGGACACATTAAGTCTCATTTTACTGCAAATTTTGACCCATTCCAGTTTGCCTACAGAGAAATAGGTCCATGGATGATGCGATTCTGCTGGTTCTGCACCAAACGCTGGGCCATCTTGAGGAAAGGGGTTCCTATGTTAGAATTTTATTTGTGGATTTTAGTTCTGCTTTTAATACCATTATTCCAGCATCGTTAGTTTCCAAACTTTTTAATTTGGGACTAAATGGGTATCTGTGTAATTGGA
This sequence comes from Crinia signifera, assembly GCF_055691185.1. Taxonomy (NCBI): domain Eukaryota; kingdom Metazoa; phylum Chordata; class Amphibia; order Anura; family Myobatrachidae; genus Crinia; species Crinia signifera. The sequence goes on from NC_139219.1 coordinate 228,672,128, forward strand.
TTCTACAATTTTTAGTGAACAGACCACAGGTAGTGAAGCTCGGAAATCATATCTCCGGCGAGGTCATGGTTAGTACAGGCGTACCACAGGGGTGTGTCCTGAGCCCGTTGTTATATTCTTTGTTCACGCATGATTGCGTGTCAACTTCAGAATCCGTGCAGATGGTGAAGTTTGCGGACGACACCGCTGTGGTTGGCCTGATAACCAATGACAATGAGGTAGCGTATAGGTCTGAGGTTTGCAGACTGTTTGAATGGAGTAGGCAAAATTGTCTGCATTTAAACACAAATAAGACCAAGGAGATGAGAATAGATTTCAGGGGAGGTTGTGGTAGGCCAATACTTCCAATTTTTATTGAGAATAAGCCTATTGAGGAGGTGCAGGTTTTTAAATTTTTGGGGCTACTCATTTCAAATGATCTTACGTGGTTTCTAAACTCTACCACGGTGGTTAAGAAGGCCCAGCAAAGGCTTTTCTTTTTAAGGAAACTCAAAGCTGTATGCTCCGACATTAAAACACTAACTAGATTTTATGGGGGCATTGTGGAGAGTGTCTTAACTTATGGAATCATAGTTTGGTTTGGGAGCTGCACCGTGGCTGAGAGGACCGCGTTAGATCATGTGATAAAAATTGCAGGCAAAATTATCGGGGTGTCTTTACCATGCGCCCATGAATTATACAAAAACAGATTGCTAAAGAAGGCAAATTGTATTTGAGCAGATCCTAGCCATCCAAAATACGAGGCTTTTGAAGTTTTGCCATCACAAAAACGCTATCGCAGCATTCCGGCACGTACAAAGCGTATGTCAAATAGCTTTTTTCCCACTGCTGTTCGTATGCTAAATGCTGTAAAGTGATATGGGAATTGCCCTAAATGTTTTTCTTTTGTGTAGGTTCTTGTGTTAAGTTTTGTTGACAGTGCATTGTTGTGATGTATTGTTAATAACAATAAAGTATTCTTATCTTATCGGATTGGCCGGTGATAAAAACCAGACACTTTATCACTACATCGAGCTTAGTAAATCTGCCCCAATATGTGATCTAAACTAATTCCACAAACAGAAACATCACAAGTGGCTTACACAGTCACAAGATCTTAATCACATATGTGGTGGTGTGAGAGATTTATACAATGAATATGCAGCCAATCAATGAGCAGTAAATGTGTTAGGCCAGCATATCAACATAGACCAGAATCTGTAAAAAAAAAAAAAAAATATATATATATATATATATATATATATATATATATATATATATATATATATATATATATATATGTTTCCAGCACCTCATATAATCCACGGCAAAAAGAATTGACTACTTCATAGGAGTACCTAATAAAGTGCCCCATTCTTTAAGCTTGACATAGTTATTTTGAAAGTATTAATTGGTATGTTCGATACCTTTGGTTTACCTAGCAGGTAAAACTCTATAGATTAACCGAAAAAGGGAGGGTAAAGCAATGCACACAATATTGAAGATAAAAATTTATTAGATTAAGTAGATTGGATGAACTACCCCGGCAGCTGCAGGAGATTCCACTCATAGTTAGTGCCCCCATTTCTGCCCCTCTTTAGGTTCAGTCCTGTCATCGCCCAGTCTAACCATTACATTCCATTTACCAGTGCTAACAAGCTGTATGTGATCCCCGTAAACACCATGCTTGCCGTCATAGCTCACCGTCTGTATTCAACTGCTCCCCCTTCACTCGCTGTTTCCACCTCGCTGGTTCTTTTTCAGCAAGGTGGAAACAACGAGTGTGGCCATCAAATCGGCGGGGCTCACCACAAAATGCTGTGGGCTCGCTGCATTTGCAGCAAACCTCGCAGTTTAAGGGGATTTCCCCAGAACATTGAATACAGCGAGGGTGTTTGACAGTGAGGATGGCTTGTTTTTGCTGACCCTCACCGAAAAGAAGCCATCCTCACTGCACAAACCCCCTCGCTGGCGGCATCAGGATCGAATCACATGGCGCAGTGTACACATTCCCTTTTGACTATATAGTACAGGTATGTATTATATAATCTTGCCTGCACATCTATTTTTCTATTCGATCTCAATGCGACGGGTCACACATCAAAAATGCATTGAATGCGGCTGAAAACCAATTGATGTCTATTTGATTTTGACCATATGGTTAAAATCAAATTGAAACCTAACCCTAATCGCATCATGTCTACGGGACATTACAATGATAACAATCAAGGTGATTTTGTTGGAATCCAGATCTGGGTGATACCAGTGATTTTGCATGTGTTAAGGGCATGGAGCAAATTTTTGCTATTTTCTGAACAATCTGACAAGATTGCTTAGAAAGTAAGCACATATCTCTCCGTGTGTATGCCCCGAGATATTAAATATCTCCTGCTAAGTCAGTGCATGCGGATTCGGTATGAAATGCCGGCGGTCGGAAACCCGACTGTTGGAATACCGTCGGCGGAATCCCAACCACCGAAATGCCGACAAGGGGGGGGGGGGCGTGGGTCGCCCCCGTCTCTATGTGTTCAGAATGAGAGATTCTGATCGCAATCTCTCATTCTGAACCACTACCCCGCCTTTTTTTGCTTAAGCAAAATCGCTTAGCACAAATCTCTGCATGTGTATGTGCTCCCCATTGTAGATCTGGACACCACGAAATCACCTACCCTAAATAGCTTAGCAAAATTGCTTAGCACACATCTCTACGTGTGTATGCCCCTTTACACTGTAGTGTTGTGTGTAACTTTGTATATAGGTTAGTTGTTGTTGTTTCCTTAAAAAGGGCTGATGAAGAGAATGTGAAACATGCTACAAATGTATTGTTACTTGTTGTAAAAAATACACTTGATCAAGATTTTTAAGAATATTTGTATTCATTTTGTGAGTTATTTGCAATGGCTAACGTGCTGCCATATTTGTTATTATGTTTTACAATGAACTGTATCCTAAAACCATTCTATTGATTGATTAAAGGCGTATTTACTGAGCCAAATCCTGAACTGATTTGATAGTGCATAAGGAAAAGGATATCCTCCATGGATTGTAAGAAGGAAACTGATACTTTCCTCCATAAATTGTTAGTGGCTAAACAAGCATTAGGAGACTTTTTATTTAACATAAAACAAAAGCGTCATTTAACTGTTAGTACAGCTAAGCAGCCTTATTGCATTTACATTGTTTTTTTTTTTTTTCAGTGCTTTTTTTCTAGACTTTGTCTCTCAAAAGTAAAGGTCTTATGTCTCAATACTTTGAGGACACCAGAGCAGTTTCTTGTTCCTGTTTATATAGGGGTGTATAATGTGCATGAAGTCAGACAGTACATTTATCATTGCACACTCCTCCAATAAGCTGTTTCAGTTGCTTTAGGATTTTACTTTTGTTGCTTAAATATTTCAGATTCTGTTTGACCAAGCCCAAAGATCAATCAAAACACAACTCCAGACATTTGTTAAAGAGTAAGTTACCGTTCTTGGAAGTTCTATTATACATGTATTGTCTATTACCCAAAGTTTCCACTGTACAGCCAAAAGTAGCTACTTTTAAAATTGTACTTCACCATTAACATAATACCTGTGTTATAGCCTGTGATTTGCTGACACTTCTTTTCAGCAATTTGATTTAAAGAGGCAATCATTTAATAGGAAAAACAAAATGACCATGTTTTTACACTTGGGCCTTTATTCAGATCTGATCGCAGTACAAATTTGTTCTCAAAATGGGCAAAACCATGTGCACTGCAGGTGGGGCAGATGCAACGTGTATAGAGAATGTGTGTACACACGGTGAGATTCCCTTGCTATTCGACTTAAGATTTGACTGCTATACAATCTTTGCTAACTCTGTACTATCTACATACAATTCATGCTATCTACATTCAATTTGCTTTATATAGTTATTGCAGCCCTGTCTATCTGGGTTTCCATTTGTGCTGTCACGGGAGCACGCATCGGGATCGCAAGGCAAAAAACCTGTGCGATCTGCATGCGATTTTGACTATATAGTCAAAATCTTATTCTGGATTGTACCGTGTGTACACAGCATTAGATTTGTGTGAGTTATTTTGTTTCTGTGCAGGGTAATTACTAGCTGCATTATTTTTACACTGCAATTTAGATTTCAGTTTCAACATACCCCACCCAAATTAAACTCTCTCTGCACGTGTTACATCTGCCCCACCTGCAGTGCACATGGTTTTGCCCATTTCGAGAACAAATTTGTACTGCACGTGTTACATCTGCCCCACCTGCAGTGCACATGGTTTTGCCCATTTCGAGAACAAATTTGTACTGCAATCAGATCTGAATTTAGTATTTATCCTTGTGATGTGTATAATACATGAAATTACCTTAATATGCGTGAGTATTGGGCACATACTGTCCACACATAATAATGCATAGTTGGGCATAGACCTGCAGTTATTTATTTTGTGACATTTTAAGAAGCTGATTGAGCAAATTCTATAGACTAATAATCCCTCTTACTTACAGGGATCTTAGGAAATTTAAAGATGCGAAGAAACAATTTGAAAAACTTAGTGAAGAGAAAGAAAATTCCTTGGTGAAGAACGCCCAGGTGCCCAGAACCAAGCAACATGAAGTGGAGGAAGCTACAAACATCCTGACTGCAACTCGGAAGTGCTTCCGCTATGTTGCTCTGGACTACGTCTTACAGGTAACGGAGACTTCAATAAAGTTTTATTTGAACCCCCTTTCAACCTGATGAGCTTGCTACGCCGCTGCGATCTTGCAATGGCGACCAATGTTGAAGATCTGCGCATGCGCATAAGTGAATATGCACATGTGTAGGTCTTCAATGCGGGTGCCCTCGGAGACTTGCAGTCTCCATGGAGCCTCCAGCTGGGGGTGCAGGAGGCGTTCAATGCATTTTCTGGATGCACCCAGCATCTCCGTGGCTACGCCTAGGAAACGCAGGAGCCATGGAGACTATACGCCACATTGGGCGTCCCCATGTGAACGGGGGTGGCCGGCCTTCTGTGGGCGGGCAGCTGATGTCACCGCCCTGTAGATTGACTTAGATTAACGAGCTCATAAAAAAATTATTTGATAGTCAGGCACCATCGAATGATTTTGGGCACCCACACAAGGCTGTGAATGGATGTTTATGCAAAACATCCATTTGCAGACCTACGGGGAAAATTGGTGAATTGGTGATTTGGGGGGGGTGGGCATTCGGCTGCTCGGCGGGTGGTGCTACAAGGCTCGCAAAGCAGCACCCTAACGCTGCTTTGCGAGCTAACCAGAATGAGGGCCTCTATGCCTTGCTTGAGCAAAAGAACAGTCTGCTCAATATGAAAGCTTCTCGGTATGATGCAAAATCACTGTTATATAACACGCTAACTGAAAGAGTGGTAACTTTTGCTTTTCGATATCTATATATATATATATATATATATATATATATATATATATATATATATATATATATATATATATATATATATATATATATATATATATATATTCAATAAAGAACTGGAAGGGGACAAGGAATTGTCATACGAAGTATTATTCAGTGATCTCCTATATATTTGGCTACATCTGTCACTCAAAGTGGGTGTCTGTGTCTATAACGCTCTGTTCCTGGACTTTCCTCTTAATGTGTGATTGCCTTCATCTGTGCTGAACACCTTTCTGAGACATTAACCTGTTTAAAACAGGTGATGGCAATCATACATTAAGGGGAAGTCTAGAAACAGAGCATTGTGTCCCTCCTGGAGAGGGTCATGTTGGGAGGTATGTGACAGAGAACCAGCCCAGTGAGCCCACAGACAGTGCCAGACACCCACTGCCTTCCCATGTTGCCCAGCACTGCTACTCCACAGCCACCAGGTGAGCGCCCCCCTCCCGCGATTTGCGGCAAAACCTCTCCCCCCGAGCGCCCCCCCCCCCTCCCGCGATTCACGGCAAAAACACCTGCTCCCCCGCGACCCCCCCTACCGCGATTCGCAGCAAAAACACCCCCGCGACCCCCCCTCCAGCGATTCGCTGCAAAAAGAACCCCCCCACGACCCCTCCCGCAATTCGCGGCATAACCACCACCCCGCGACCCCCCCCCCCCCCCCCTAAATTCGCAGCAGCCCAAGGATTAAATGGCACATGCAAAACACTGACATGGCTATGGTCGACAATGAAAAAGGTTGACATGAGTTTTTGAAGATTTATTTTTAATTTTTTTAATTTTTTCATATTCATTGTCATGTGTCGACATGGACACCAATGAAGTGGCACACTTATATCAACATTTACATGTGTTGACCTTTCTGTGTTGATTTTTTCTTGTGGCGATTCGCGTCACACACCCCCGCAACCCCCCCTCCCGCGATTCGCGGCACCCCCCCGTGACCCCCCACCTCCCGCAATTCGCGGCAACCCCCCACCGGAACCCCTGTGAACCCCGCCCTCCCGCGATTCGCGGCACCCACCCCCGCGACCCCCCCTCCCGCAATTCGCGGCACCCCCCCGTGATTCGCGGCAGCTCCAGAATTAAATTGCACATGGAAAACACTGACATGGCTATGGTCGACAATGAAAAAGGTTGACATGAGTTTTTGAAGTTTTTTTGTCATTTTTTTAATATTTTCATATTCATTCTCATGTGTCGACATGGACACCAATGAAGTGCCACACTTATGTCAACATTTACATGTGTTGACCTTTCTGTGTTGATTTTTTTCATGTGGCGATTCGTGTCACACCCCCCGCAACCCCCCCTCCGGCGATTCCCGGCGACCCCCCCCCCTCCCGCAATTCGCGGCAACCCTCCACCGGAACCCCCATGAACCCCGCTCTCCCGCGATTCGAGGCACCCACCCCCCGCAACCCCTCCCGCAAATCGCGGCACCCCCCGTGATTCGCGGCAGCCCCAGGATTAAATGGCACATGGAAAACACTGACATGGCTATGGTCGACAATGAAAAAGGTTGACATGAGTTTTTGAAAAAGTTTTTTTCATTTTTTTAATATTTTCATATTCATTCTCATGTGTCGACATGGACACCAATGAAGTGCCACACTTATGTCAACATTTACATGTGTTGACCTTTCTGTGTTGATTTTTTCTTGTGGCGATTTGCGTCACCCCCCCCCACCCCCCCCCCCCACAACCCCCACTCCCGCGATTCACGGCACACACACACACACCTCCCCCGCGATTCTCGGCACCCCACCCCGTGACCCCCCCTCCCGTGATTCACGGCACACCCCCGCGACCCCCCCTCCCATGATTCACCGCAACCCCCGCCCCGTAACCCCCCCTCCCTCGATTCGCGGCACCCACCCCCGCGACCCCCCCTCCCGCAATTCGCGGCACCCCCCCGCGATTCGCGGCAGCTCCAGAATTAAATTGCACATGGAAAACACTGACATGGCTATGGTCGACAATGAAAAAGGTTGACATGAGTTTTTGAAGTTTTTTTTTTAATTTTTTTAATGTTTTCATATTCATTCTCATGTGTCGACATGGACACCAATGAAGTGCCACACTTATGTCAACATTTACATGTGTTGACCTTTCTGTGTTGATTTTTTCTTGTGGCGATTCGCGTCACACCCCCCCGCAACCCCCACTCCCGCGATTCACGGCACACACACACACCCCCGCAATTCTCGGCACCCCACCCCGTGACCCCCCCTCCCGAGATTCACGGCACACCCCCCGCGACCCCCCCTACCATGATTCGCTGCAACCCCCGCCCCCGTAACCCCCCTCCCGCGATTCTCTGCAATCCCTCCCCTCCCGCGATTCGCAGCATCCACCCCCCCACAACCCCCCCTCCTGCAATTCGCGGCACCCCCCGCGACCCCCCCTCCTGCAATTCGCGGCACCCTCCGCGACCCCCCCTCCCGCGATTCGCGGACACCTAAGTTGCAATACAGGGCATCTTTCATACAATTCTAACCATATTTCTCATATACAAACGTTCACAAATTAAGGGGGCGCAGCCCCTTGCGACGGTGTGAAGAGCGCCCGTAGGGCGCGATGAATCACCTAGTTACTATATAATCGACTACGTGGTACTAAGTCTAGCGCGCTCCGATAAATCTATTTTTTTGTGTATCTTTGTTGTTAGACTCTTACTAACAGGAGAGTCTTATCGGAGTAGCAGCTTACAAAAACTCTTTAGCGCAAAACAAAGGCCACATTGTATTTATATATAAATATGTTTTCTTTTTACTAACGACAGAAATACTCCTGTTCCCTGCATTAATAGATTGTTTATAGCATGCAGTTAATACAGGCCCATTATTACATTTTCCATGTTATTCATTGGTGTAGCTGTCTAAAGCCCCATACACATTAGGCGATTCCCACCGACAACGACATTGGCAGTTGCAGGAACACACTTGTCGATGCCGGAAGGGAGTGACCATGGTGAGGGAAGTATGGCCGTCGTTAACAAGGACATCCCTCACCTGTATGTGCAGGACAAAAGAGGGGGTCATTAATGTTATGCTCACCCTAAGGGAGACAGGACCTGTGGGAACTCGTGGATGAGAGCTTGCAATCTTCCTGGAGTCTTCTGGGTAGTCACCCAGAACCTCCTCCAGCTCAGCCCACAGAGCACACCAGGGAGCCTTCCTGCCTATAACAGCCCTGTTCCCTTAAGACTGACTGTGTCTACCGGTACTAGGATGCTGCCAGGACTTACGTCGACAGATGGCAGTGTAGTCTGAACCGGGGGAACCAGAGTGAGCTACCGGTAGGTATTGAGGGGACTACTCTAACTACAGGACTAAAGAAATGACAAGGGACAGAGGAATGGGCTAAAGGAGCAGTGCAGGCTGAAATCTCACTAAAGAGAATAACTCAGTGTAAAAGACAATAACAAGTGCTAGATTGGTGAACCACACAAACAACAGGACATACAAGTGAAATAAGAGAGCACACAAATGACAGGCTAAGAGCCTGCTAAATGGGTGATGGCCCCTTAACTAAGTCCTCTAACAACTCCCTAATTGGAAAAAGCTGTAGCAGCATAGGACACGAGCTATACTACAGAGAAACGCTGGACACTCTATTTAGCAAAGATATAAATGGATTGCATAAATAGGTACTGTACTAGAGAGTGCTCCACACCAAACTCTATAACCGGCATTGGACTGGCTTAAAAAGGCTTCCCTGACCAATAACAGCAAGTGCCCTGCTGGAGGTAATTAATGAGGTAATTAATGAGTGCAGCTGTGTGCTGCATCAGAAGCCCGCCTAACACATGGAGACAGTGGCTGCCTGGCGTGCCCCTTGCCTCGGCAACTGCAGCGGAAGCAGGTCTGCAGGTGCAGGGAGGCGTCCAGGTTGTCCTAAAGCTGCCGCAGCGACACCGTCCCCCACTGGAAGTGTGGACACGGAAGCGTTATGACGCCTCAGCCGCCTTGCAATAACCGGGGTCAACGCTCCAGGACCAGCAAAACGACTCCTAACGCAACCACGGCTCCTAACAATTAGTGATGCGCGGAAGAGTGCATCTTTAATGATATTGCATGTACACACATCTCGTCTAGTGGGGCTTTAGTTATCTCATTCGTGTTTTTTTATGTTCTAAAAATATATTATGTGGCTTCTGATACTATATATTTTTTTTATTATTTGGACCACAATGGGTGCTTAGAAAATAGACTTTATTTAAGTATTATTATGAGAGAGGAGCATAATATCCCTTCTTGTCCTCTGTCTGAACCCTGTAACATCTAGATAAAAATGTCTAACAATGTGGTGAAAGGGGATTTGTAATCAAATTCTATAAAGTGCATTTAATCAACTACAGTACTAAATACATTTTTATCTTACAAAAAATATTTCAATATACTATAAAAATATTTTTCTAACTTAAGATGCCCATACACGGTGCGATGAACTCCATGCTTTTAGTACTAGATTGCATTGTATCTAGTACAAAAAGCATACACTGTGCTACAGCACGGTGCTTTTTTCTACTAGATACAATGCAATCTAGTACTAAAAGCACAGGCTGCACAGACTTTATGTGCTATGGGATGCCCACGGGAGCGAGCATTTCATCGCACTGCCCTGTTGCACTGTTTATGGCCACCTTTAGTTTAATTATATTATATGTTGTCCATGAAACCAACTCAATGTAAAAGTTAAGAAGCATTAAGGGTATTACCTCTATGTGTGTGTGTGTGTGTGTGTGTGTGTGTGTAATATATAATACATTTTCCAATCTGTGAAATACAGAAAGAAATTCAGTACCGGCACCCACTGTTTTAATGACAAAAATAGAGGAATCTTTTAATCAACAGAGAGACTTATGATATCCCCCAATGGTGTCCCTTTCATCCTTAATCTAGGTTTCTAGTGTTCACTTTAGGTTTTACAACGGGCAGGGCGCCGGGGGCGGTCTGGGCCGGCTGACGTCACAGCTGGGGGCAGTCCCGGGCCACCGACGTCACAAGAGGGGCGTGCCCGGGCCGCCACCGTCATCAAAGGGGGCGGGCCCGGCCACCGCCGCCGTCACTGTGCTACCGGGGAAGTGCCAGGCATCGCCGGCTACGGCGATACTGGGCTTCCCCTTGAGGCTGTTTTAGCGGAGCTCTACTAGCGGGGCAGGGCGCATTTTGCCCTTTAAAAATCGGGCAGGGCGCGGCACCCTTCTAAAACAGCCTAGCGGGAAAACTAGGCTTCATTAAAATAAAATATATTAATACAGTGTGTGTGTATGTGTGTGTGTAATATAGATAGATAGATATTAAATGACTACTACACCAATTAAAAGTAAAATTAAGAAAATAAAAAGTATTCCACCTTCTCCCATCTCATATGACTAGAGAAGGACCCTACACAGTTCACGTTTTCCAGGTCTTTTGGCAGGTGCACAGGTGTATTCATTACTCATTGACACATTTGAAAAGTTCCAAAGGTGGAGCAAATTATTTATATTTTGATTCTATGAAGAGACCTGGAAAACATTTTTATAAGGGTATTTCTACACTATTAACCCCTTCCCGACATTTGACGTATATATACGTCATGGCCAGGATGTACTTCCCGACACATGACGTATATATACGTCATGACTTTAAACTGTCACCGCGTCTAGGGACGCGGTGACAGAGGGACGATGTCTGCTGTCCCTGACAGCAGACATGTCCCAGCATGCCCAGGGGGGGCGGTGATGCCTCCCCCCCGTCGGCGATCGCTGCGATTGGCTGTTCAATGTGAACAACCAATCGCAGCGTTTTCCTGTGTTACCGGCGAATCAGACGCGAATCTGACGCTCGGTAACACAGGGATCAATCACCGCCGGGTGTGAGGGGGCGTGAGGGGGTCACCGGTGATGACCACACCTCACCCCACCTGCCCCCAAGGCTGTGATTGGTCCGACGGACCAATCACAGCCATGGCGCGTGATTTAAACTAACGGTGACTGCGCTGCAGACGCAATTCCGGTCTGGAATTGCGTGCAGAGCGGTCACCGACCAATCTGTCATGATATACATACCTGATCCTTGCCTGATACTTACCTGATCACCGCTGGTAGCGTGCTGCCAGCAGCTGGATGCTTCCTGGATCTTGTCACTTCCTGTGTGCTGCTGCTGCAGTGTCATAGAGTGACAGATAGTGACAGATAGTGACAGATAGTGACAGATAGTGACAGATCAGTATAAATTAACTGATCAGCAACTTTTTGGGGGTGCACCCACCATTCATTCCACCAGAATCTGAGCTGCAAAATCCAAAAATCACTCCTTCCCTTCTGAGTCCTGCCATGCACCCAACTGGTATTTTTTGGTCACATATGAGGCATTGCCATACTCGGGAGAAATTGGGGCACAGATTTTGGGGTGCTTTTTCTCCTTCATACCTTGTGAAAATGAAAAATTTTGAGCCAGAACTGCATTTTTGTGTAAAAAATGTAATTTTTCATTTGCACAGCCCAGTTGTATCAAAATTGGTGAAACCCTTGGGGGTTTGAAATGTACACTATACCTCTAGTTGAATTCCCTGAGGGGTGTAGTTTGCAAAATGGGGTCACTTGTGGGGGGGTTCCACTGTATTGGTGCTTCGGGGGTCTTGCTAATGCGACATAGCACCCACCAACATTCCACCAGAATCTGAGCTGCAAAATCCAAAAATCACTCCTTCCCTTCTGAGTCCTGCCATGCACCCAAATGGTCTTTTTTGGTCACATGTGAGGCATTGCCGTACTCGGGAGAAATTGGGGCACAGATTTTGGGGTGCTTTTTCTCCTTCATACCTTGTGAAAATGAAAAATTTTGAGCCAGAACTGCATTTTTGTGTAAAAAATGTAATTTTTAATTTGCACAGCCCAGTTGTATCAAAATTGGTGAAACCCCTGGGGGTTTGAAATGTACACTATACCCCTAGTTGAATTCCCTGAGGGGTGTAGTTTGCAAAATGGGGTCACTTGTGGGGGGGTTCCACTGTATTGGTGCTTCGGGGGTCTTGCTAATGCGACATAGCACCCACCAACATTCCACCAGAATCTGAGCTGCAAAATCCAAAAATCACTCCTTCCCTTCTGAGTCCTGTCATGCACCCAAATGGTCTTTTTTGGTCACATGTGAGGCATTGCCGTACTCGGGAGAAATTGGGGCACAGATTTTGGGGTGCTTTGTCTCCTTCATTCCTTGTGAAAATGAAAAATTTGGAGCCAGAACTGCATTTTTGTGTAAAAAAATTAATTTTTCATTTTCACTGCCCAGTTGTACCACAATTGGTGAAACCCCTGGGGTTTGAAATGTACACTATACCCCTAGATGAATTCCCTGATGGGTGTAGTTTGCAAAATGGGGTCACTTGTGGGGGGGTTCCTAACTTTTAGCATCTTATGGTGCCTAGAAACCTACATGGTGCCTAAAAAATAATCTCATAAAAAGGAGGCTCCAAAATCAAGTAGGTGCTCCTTCTATTATGAAGCCTATGGTTTGGTCAACGTGCACACTAGGGCCACATATAGGATATTTATGAAAACAAAAGAATTGGGGGAATCAATTTTTAGTCACATTTCTCTAGTAAAATCTACTGTGTTCCTTAGAAAAATGTATTAAAATTGCAAATCTGCAAAAAAAATGAAATTTTGAAATTTCACCTACACTTTGTTTTAATTCCTGTGAAACACCTAAAGGGTTAACAAACTTCCAAAATGCTGTTTTGAATACTGTGAGGGGTGCAGTTTTTGAAATGGCATCATTTATGGGGGTGTCTCACATACAAGTCCCTCAAAGTCACATCAGAACTGAACTGGTCCCTAAAAAAATCAGTGTTTGAAATTTTCTTGAAAATTTGAGAATTTGCTATTCATATTTTAAGCCTCCTAGTGTCCAAAAAAATTAAAAGGAGGCTGAAATAATGATGGAAACATAAAGTAGACATATGGTCTATGTTAGTTATTAACTATTTTGAGTGGTATGATTATTTGTCTCACAAGCAGAAAATTTAACATTTTGAAAATTGCTAAATTTTCCATTTTTTTACGACATTTTGGTATTTTTCACAAAAAAACACAGACTGTATCGACCAAAATTTACCACTAACTTGAAGTACAATGTGTCACGAGAAAACAATCTCAAAATCACTGGGATAAGTAAAAGCAAAAAAAAGTTATCCCCACTTAAGTGATACATGTCAGATTTGAAAAAAAGGGCTCTCACAGGAAGGCAAAAACATGCTGCGTCAGGAAGGGGTTAACCACCCTGTATATACAGTATACACTATGTAGACCAGTGGTTTTCAACCTTTTTACCTTGCGGCACACTAAATAGGTTTTTAAAATTTGCCAAGGCACACCATGAGATGCCCACAGGGCAAGACACATTGGCCCCCACAGGGAAAAAAAAACCTATTGGCCCCCATTTAGAAACCAATCACACTGGTCCCCACAGGTAACAAAAATAAAATACATTGGGCCTTTACATGAAAAGAAGAGTCCACTAAATAACAGATGAACTGGTGGTGGCTGCAAACAGGTTTGGACATCTCTAGATCTGGGGGCACACTTAAGAACAGCTCAAGGCACACTAGTGTGCCACGGCACAGGGGTTGAAAAACACTGATGTAGACAAAAGTGTCTGGGCACTGACATCAAAAAAGCAATTTTATTGATGTGAGTTTGTTCCTGGACAACAGGTATGTGTTCTCATACTGTCTCCCACACAGCATGGCCCAGAAACATGACAGGTGTCATTGTTGTCCTACTGTAATTAAAAAAAACTTTCTTTTTTTTACAATGGAACTCAATTTAGGGCACTTTGAATTATTGAGACCACCGCTATACTTCTCAGAATTAATATGACCATGCATTACAACTAGTGGCTGCCAAACCAGCTTAAACAGCCCGGAAGCATAATGAGCAAGCCTTTTGCCCCCTGTTATTTTGCAGCTCTCTAAAGATATCAGGTTGTACTCAGACTTGCAAAACCCTTATGGGTTCAAAATTCTTAACTTTTGACTCCACCTAATTTGTATAACATCATCCGTGCGTTTCATTGCATAGGATTTATGATGCATCAAAAATATGACCTGTTTTTATTGGTGTTGTATTTGGTACTATGTTGCTAGTGGTGTAATTACTGGCTTCACAAACATCTTTTCTTGTATAAAGTATATAAAAATGATATTTTTACGGGCAAGAGTCGTTTTTTCCATGTAATCTAGAAGGCCAGCATTGGTAGGTGTGCTGTAAATGGTCATATATTGGTTACATTCCCTTTTGTATTTTTTTGTAGATCAATGTATTGCAATCGAAAAGGAGGTCAGAGATTCTCAAGTCTGTAAGTATTAAAATAAATTGGCAGCTGAGCGATGGGTTTCCTAAACTGCTTTGAAATGATTTGTATAATTGTTATTGATTTATAAATGCAGCTTAAATGTGTTTGCGTTCTATCTTTTTAAAATGATGTACCATGCATTCTTTAACCTTTTCAATTTGGGAGGTCCATTTGCCAAGAAAACAGTATTTGCTTCATATTATTTTTGTAAAATCTTCTTACAGAACGCTGCTTGTATATTTAAATAGCATAAAAATAGTTTTACATTGCCATGCACAAAATGTGGGAACAGGCTTTTCTGCCTTTTTTTTTTAACCATTAAATTGTTTTACTCATTGCGAGTGTAAGGACAGCCTCCTCTGACCACAAGGTCATGGCAGGGTCATTCACTGCAGTCGACTCCTGCAGCATCACCCACAGCCAGCCATATTTTCTGATCCACAGATAGGAAGGCTGATAGCTGGCTAAACTTTTTCCTCCTTCAGTAGATATTCAAGTTGGGTGAGATTTTATTACCAGAAGGCACCTCCGTTTAATGCTTTGCGTTGTAGAAGCATAGACTTGTTTGGCATGTAATCATTTCTGGTTTGGAGGGATCTGTAGGTGTGAGGAACATCACAAGAACATTTCGTTGACCCTCTTGCTTGGTGTATACTGAAGAAATAGATACGGGAGACCATTGTTTGGGATGCTGGCAGTCATAAGATCAAAAGTGGCATCCCAATGCTCAGAATCTCGACAAGTGGTTGATCAGTCTACTTACTCTACTCCCCTAACCTTCCCACTGCACAGCCCAACCCTAACCCTCCGCCTTAGTGCCGAAACATATCAGTTTCCCATTATTACCTAAACCTAACCGACTATCCCTGCAGCCTACTCCTTCCTCTTACTACTTTACCTTAACTTTCTCTCCCCACAGCCCAACCCTAAACCCCTCCTAGTGTCCTGACATAATCACTATCAGGATGCTGACTATCAGGATTCTGTGATCGGCATGGGGAGCAATGTCGGGATTCTGGAGCCAGGATTTTGCTTGCTGTCATCCCGACTGCCGGTGTGGTAACTACATCCCATACTGAAGCAGCCAGAACCTACACATGGTTCATGTGATATGGACTAGCAAATAGAGTAATACAGAGATAAATGTCTCTTGAGTGATCAGTATTCCCCCAGTTCTGTGCTACAGCCTGCCACCTAAAGCGTTAAGTTTGCGACAGACTCCACATATAAATAGCAATATCAGTTAATGGGGCAAAATGGTGCCTGGCTAAAGCCATCCTGTGAAGCACATGGTACAAATACAAATGTCTGTGGTATCTGGTAAACCGGCATATGGGTTACATACACAAGTTTTTGGGGGATTTACTCCTAAATAAATGAAGGGCCATGCATTTTAATATTAAATGAAATTTTGATCATTTCCTAATTTTAGAGACACCATTGGCTTTTCTTCTAGATCTCAAACAGTAAACTTTTGAAATCGTTTAAAGACATCTAGTGCGGAATTTAATGCCGCCAGAGTTCAGCAGCAGTGTGAGATGTCCGCTGCACTTTTTTTCAAGGGGAATTAACTTACAAGGTAATGGAATATAATAAATCAACCTGCGCTTCACTCAAAATAGCTGCAAATCTCTATATGAGGTGACTATCACACTTTAAAAGCAATACAGGACAATGAAATTATAGAGATAACCGCGCCATAAATCCTCACACAAACAAACCTGTGTAAAAATCCCAAAATATGTATGTCCTTTGATGTAGATGGTGATTCTCTTTCAACTATTTTCTCCGATATCAGTAAGAGACAGAGAAAATAGTTGTATGGGAATCACCATCTACAATTCTACATCATAGGACGTATATATTTTGTGACTTTTATACAGGATTTATGGTGCAGTTATCTCTATAATTTCATTGTCCTAACTTACAAGGCAAAACTGTGCCTTGTAAGTTAATTCCCCTTGAAGAAACATTCAAGTTCGGCAGACCTCTCACACTGCCGCTGAACTCGGGCGGCATTAAATTCTCGTTCTGCCGAGATACCCTGCTCAATGCTGTCAGAGAAGACAGCATTGAATAGGGCCCGGCGAGCATCTCCCCAACGGGAGATGCTCGCCGGTGATTGAATATCCCCCTTAATCTGAATTTGAATCAAGACCGGTATTACGCTTCCCCCTACTTAAATTGTGTATATACTTCACCTATTTCCCTTTATTATAGTTGCTGTAAATACTGTATACATTGCCCATTATCTCCCATTGTGCTTAGGCCATCTAAGTATTGTATAAATTGCAATAGATTACAAACCAAAAATAACAAATAAAAATTTGTTTAATCTTTATCCTGATTGATTAACATAGGACTACATAAGTAATTGCCTGCAAGAAAGCAATTTGATTTAATTTATTTACATATCAAGGGAAAAACTACGACATAGTGTTAGAATAGATGGAATTCGCATTCCATCTATTCAGTCTTTTTAATTTTTTCCCGATTTTCGGAAACAATCGGAAAAGACATTGATCCGCAAATCCATGTCTTGTTCTGCGGAAAAAGTCTCTAATTTGAAAATTTTGCGGGCTGTTTACGGATCTGCAGACTAGAAAACGGCCGGGATTGAATACTGAAATCCCATTATTCTGGAAAATCGGAAATAATGGTAAACATTGAATACCCCTCCCTTAAGTTGAAAAACTTGCAAGAATTTGTAATATCTCGACCAATCAGCTTGTGGTGCTGTGATTGTGGGTGCCGGACGGGTTCCCGACAGTCCGCAAGGGGCTTTTGTGCGTTCGCCATGCTGTCTAAGTACAGACAGTCGGGATCCCGACGTCGGGCAAATGACTGTCGGGATCCCCACTGTCGGAGTCCCATACCACACCCGTGATTGTATAGCCCCTTCATTATACTGTCTGACACTTGTCTGTGTGGAACTGTTGTTGTATGCAATGTTAAACATGGCATAGAATAGAGTGATTTCTGAATGGGAATCTGCAATATCTGCACATATACCATGCACGGATTCATGGGAATCCTATTGATCCCTGCAGCACAGTTATGAGCTTTTCTGCATCCGTAGTTCTCTTGAAGGAGCTGCAGCAGAATGCTTCATAATGGATTCAGTATTGAATCCCGGCGGTCGGGATCCCGGGGTTCAGAATCCCGACGCCGGAATCCCGACAGCCGAAATGCCGACAAGGGGGGGACGTGGATCGCCCCCCCTTGCGGGCTCGCTGCGCTCGCCACGCAGCGGGCCCGGTGCCTCGCTACGCTCGGCACACTAATTTATTCTCCCTCCAGGGGTGTCGTGGACACCCACGGAGGGAGAATGTGTCGGCATTTCGGCGGTCGGGATTCCGGCGTCGGGATTCTGAACGCCGGGATCCCGACCGCCGGGATTGTAACTGCATCCCTTCATAATAGCTTCCTGCTTATAGGGCTCTAAGCCAGGTTTTCAATAAAAGATGATCTGTAGCTGGAAAACTCTACAGAAGAAGGAAATGTATAGATGACGTCTTTAGATGTCTTTATAAAATGAGGAGAGTGGGTTTGTACCAAAATCTGCTGACTCATTGAATGCTTGGTTCCAGTTCTACCGGGTATGAATCGTAAGGTCGACAGGCAGAAGGTGGACAGGGCCCTTTGGTCGACCGGCGGAAGGTTGACAATGCACAAGTTCCACACATATTTTTTTAGCCGTCTATACGCCTTCTAGTTCTGGACACAGCCTAAGTGTACGTCACCCCCTCGCATCACTCACTGCGCTCGTGATGCTTCAGGCATGGTGCCTCACTATGCTCAGCACACTATTTTATTCTACCTCCATGCCCTAATGGATGGTAGGGCATGAAATCCCGTCGACCTTCAGTCCCTGTCGACCTTCTGCCTGTCAACCTTCCGGTGTCGAACTAAGGAGTGTCGACCTTTCTTGGGCCGACTTAATGACCGTATCCCGTTCTAGCAATGGAGGAAGATTTATAGGACCCCAGTAGTGTATTGAGACACCCACAGAATGTGCATGTATTTGTCTAACATCTCCCTGTGGTTGCTGTTTGATAGCATGCACAGCAGTTGGTGTGTGCATGTTCTACTATATAGTGTACAAAACATTTCTTGCATAATAGTTTTTTGTGTCTTTATTCGTAGATGCTGTCTTTTATGTATGCCCATCTGGCCTTCTTCCATCAAGGTTATGAACTTTTCAGTGAACTTGAGCCCTACATGAAGGATTTGGGCGCACAGGTAATTAATTATGTTGTCTGCTTATACCCTGGGTGATCAGTTAATTGAAAACATTAAATATAGAAATATTTTATATTGGTGGTAAGCTCTGCAGGATCCTTTTCTTCAGCTCTCCAGACCCATAGAAAATGTTTTGCTAATTATCTTAGCCGTTATGATTAGTTGGTCACTAACTATGAGTGAAAGAAAAGTTTGTGAGTTATCATAGGCTATGTAAACTTATGAGCACACCTGTGTGTATGTATGTGTGTGTGTGTATATATATATATATATATATATATATATATATATATCAGGGCTCGACAAACCCCGGTCGCCAGGTCGCCACGGCGACCAGAATTTCCTGTGTGGTGTGGTCTGCCGCTGTGTGTCAGGATAGATAGGATGCAATACAGTGTCCCAGCTCCTGCTAAGGGGGTCACATCGCCTCAGATATCAGTGTGACCCTCGTCTAAGCATATCTCGGAGATCTGGCCCTGCCCCCCCGCGCGCGCCATAGCGGAGACACTGGAGCCTCCTGAGTGGCATTCTACTACGGTATTAGCAGCAGGAAGCTGCGGGTGTCAGCGCGGCTCCAGGCTCTGTCCTGCAGCCCTGCTCTGTTTTCATCCCTGGCAGTTGGTGAGACAGCACCCTTCTAAATGTAAGTGCGGTGGCTCCCCTGCCCCTAGCTCTGTACACCTGGAGTAAGCAGCGGCCTCAGTAATGGGAAGCTGCAGCTCTAGTCTGCCAAACTTCCAACCACCCTCCTGCAGTGCTTTGGTCATCCTCCCCCGTCGACCCCCTCAAAGCGGCAGTTTTCTAGGGAACCCTGCACGATAATCGAATTAATACTGGATGTGGTGGCCTGTCATTTTATGTATAGAACTATAAATGTGGTGGGCAGTCAAAAGAGAAATTATTATGCAGAGAAGACCTATATATGGTGCATTTCTACAATAAAGTCAGTAACTGGATAATGTCAACTAAATTACAGTTGACATTATCCATTTACTGACTTTATTCTACAAATGCAGTATATATTTCCCTTCTGTGCAGCATACACACCTTGTCCAAGTTTTCAGTCATTTTTATTGCTACTCCCTCATCTTTGCAGCCACCTCCTATGCCAGTTACAGATTTTCACCGTGCCACCACCCTGGGTCCACGCCACCATCTATTACCTTTAAGTAAAGTTGTGACAAGCGGAGTGCAGCTAGCCACGAGCCTGAAGCGTGGCGAGCGGACGATGATGCTTACGTAAGTCCCATAGCGTAAGCAGTGGCCGCAAAGATGAGGAAGTACCTTTTTAGTTTTTGAGGGCGATTTTATTTTGTCTGGCTCCTACACTTTTGTCCTGTCTCCTAGATTTCAGAGATTCACTGGGGCAGGGACCTAGGATATGAATGTTTGATTTTATTCCAGTTGCATTTCAACTATTTGCTAATCTGATTTTGCCGTACTACCTTCTAAATTATGTCATGTGGAATTGTTTGAAGAAAATAATTTCCCCAGTCAGTTTTGTATGCCTGTTTAGTATATGATACCTATGTATTTGGCTCTCTCGTACATACAAGTTCAATTAATAAATGTATTGCTATAAACATTAAATTGCTGAGAATAGCTACATGCCAGGGATTACATTCAAAGGTTGTTTCTCTGAAGGTGCCCATGCACGGTGCGTTTTAACCTTGCGATGCGAGCTCCTGCACACATCACCATCACATTGCAAAGTACAAAAGTGTGTGTAGTCTGTACTTTTTGTACTAGATCGCATCTATTTCAAAACACACGCTGTTGTAGAGAATCGCATTCTTTGGATCTAGATACAACGCGATCTAGTACAAAATGCACAGTGCACATCGCACCATGCGTGGGACACCTTAAAGCTGGGTGCACACTATGGGGGAAATTTACGAAGATGCGAGTTCTATTTCAGATGGGATGTTGTTGTGAGTCAGACACTATTATCTTGTAGAACAGAACAGATGCGGCCTGCAAACTGATTCTGCCTGGCCTGCTGCCAGGGGCGGAACTATCTCCGGTGCGTTGCACCGAGGCCCGCGGCAGTGAAGGGGCCCGCTGCTGGCAGCATTATCATCCGCAGTATTAATGAATCACAGACTGAACAGCTGCTGTGCTGTGCTCAGAACACATGCGGGCCCCTTCACTACTGGCTGTGCCCGGGGCCATAACAAAGAAGGGGAGAAGAAGAGGAGGGAGACCACATCCCCTTCCTACCTCTCCTGTCATCACTACTCTTCTTCTCTGCTCCTCTGGCTGCAGGTGCAATGGAAGCCAGAATGCTGTCCGGCAGAGTGGCTACTTCTGACAGCACCCTCAGATCTGCGCCGCCTCTGTACGTAGAGTGTCGGCTAGCTTCTTTTGTAGCCGAGTAGCCAGGCAGCACTACCCCTGCAGCTTCCGCTCCAGTTCCTCACCCCGCTTCCAGACCTCTCCTGCAGGAGTAGAAGCCCCCACCCTTTTAACCATGGGGTTGCCGGCTTCCTTTTAGACCTCACAGACCGTCATGCATGGCACAACAAGTGCACACAATATTTGAAATGTCCACTGGAGGGGACACCTGGGGTGAGCAGGAGCTTGCTCTGCGCTGCGCTCTGCTCCTCTCTCAATTCATGCAGCTGCACCGCTCTCCCTCTCTCCCTGCAGTAGCAGTGAAGGCTTTGCTCGCCCTCATAGATAAATGTACAGTAAGTGGCACTTTTGGGGGCATTGCTTAAGGGACACTACTAGTGGCAGTATGTGGGGCCATTACATATATCATAATGTGTGGCTTCATGTCTAAGGGGAATTATGGTGTGCAGCATCATGTTTAAGGGACATTACAGTGTGCAGCATCATGTGTAATGGGCAATTCAGTGTGTGGTATCATGTGTAATGTGTACTATGATGTGCGGCATCATGTGTATAGTGTAAGGGGATCTACTATTGTGTTTCATAATGTGTATAAGGGGTACATGGTGTGGTACACTACACTCAAGGACACCCCCTTTTGAGTGGTCAAACCCCCTATTGAGTGGCCACACACCCTTTTCTGGAGTGCGGCCCTCAAATATTTACTGGAAGCTCTAAGTTGCCCCCCAGCTGAAATAATTGCCCGTCCCTGTTCTAGAAGGTGCTAAAAAAATAAGAAATACATTCCGATTGGTTGCCCATAGCAACATATGTGAAATAAAACTTCCATCTTAGTAAATTTCCTTCATGTGATTTAAGCAGGGGTTAAAATGATCATGCAGAGGTGGGGGAACTCATTTCTGTATGCCACCTACCCACTCTCCCTTGCCACCATTAGGCAAAGACAGGGCCATTGGTAGGGTTTTTGGTATTCCCCTGCAAACTAGAATGCTTTTATGTGAGAATTACTGTGCAGGGCCAATGTGGAGGTTAAAATGGTCCACGTCCCCATTAGAGGTGATGTGGAACATTTTAACACTTTAACCCCTGGATTTCAACCAACGGTATGCATGATAACAATATTATCATGCATATTGTTTAGCGTGTACCCACTATATCGTTAGCAATGTGTGCTCCTGCGGGTACTTAACCATCTCCCCTGTTGTCTGAACATTCATTAAATTCTGACTATATGGTCGGCGACTGCATATTCGGTGCGGGGTCCCGGTGATGTCACTGAACATTATTGTTAACGATGTCTTTCAGTATTTAAGTGCTAAATAGTTCATTCAGCATCACCGCCGATGTTGTATAGTGTGTACCCAGCATTACACACACTGAAAGAATACCCCTAATTCTTGGTTTGCTATCACTGATGCCGCATTCTTTTATGGAACTTGTGTACTAAACAGAGATTAATATTATTTTGTCAACTATTTTTTATTCCCATATAAATCTAGGCAGCACTACACATCCATAGCTTTGCATAGCTGTTTTAATTCAGTAATGAATCAAATGTTTGCTCCATTAGATTTGTTTACATTCTGTCCAACACTTCCAAAGGATACTTGTTATACATTCACCAATGATTTGGTTACTTGTCCTTGAGATGTTTGTCAGGAATGAGTGAGGACTGTGACAGGCTGCTAATTTTACCTTCCCTTTCTGTATCTTACAGCTGGATTGTCTTGTTGTCGATGCAGCAAAGGAAAAAAGAGACATGGAGCTTAAACACTCAACAATTCAGCAAAAGGTATGTGTGTGTGTGAGAACTAGTACCAAAGGATCTGCTTTAACGGAACACTCGACTTTATGTTCTGGCAGCACTGAACATTAGTATGGAAGCTTGATTGTCTCTTTCTTGGGTTAGGTTTCCAATCAAGGTCATGGCTGCAGTGAAATAGATCATCCTCTGAATTATTTATCTGGTGCCAGTGCGCAGCTCACCGCTTTGAATACTGAAATGTTTACAATACCCACAAGGGAACGCTTTGTGGTTATGTGTTATTGTTGCTTGGTTTTTATTGGTTATTGCACTCAAAAATACTATAATGTGTTCTCTTTTTAAATAACCTATTGGTGTTGTATTTGAAAGAAAAAATATATATTAATTGCTATGAAGAACAAACATTAATTGTCCAGATATAGTTGAAATACATCCCTTGTAACATTAAAGCCGGCTGGCAAGTAACATCAATTGCTGGGTACCGTTGGTTGTCCTACCAGCTGCATAAATCCCAAGATTAGTAGTAAAACCTGGGTTAGCTTCTAACTTTTACAGACAGCAAAGGTTTATGTGATGACACAGAATAAAAACTCAGTGATAACCTTGGTGTTTAGTCTCTCATCCACCCAGTAATGGTCTCTTGGAGGTCCCATCATGAGGGTCCTTCTTTATGTATGCAACATTCAGGCCTGTCTTATCATCCAAATGTTTGATGCAATGTAACAAAGGAACATGGAATCAGAAATGTGTAAATTGGGGAAAAAGGAGAGCCACATAAGATGCTAGCATAAATGTGGACATGGGATGCAGTTGAAATACAGGTGGTTGGGATCTTGGCATTTGAAATACAGGCGCCGGGCTATGCTGCTCGAGGAGGGTTAGGGTTAGGCTGCTCGAGGAGGGTTAGGTTGCTCGAGGAGGGTTAGGTTGCTCAAGGAGGGTTAGGTTGCTCGAGGAGGGTTATGGTTAGGCTGCTCGAGGAGGGTTATGGTTAGGCTGCTCGAGGAGGGTTATGGTTAGGCTGCTCGAGGAGGGTTAGGCACTAAGAAGGTAGGGTTAGAAACTAAAGTGGGATAGTTAGGGGCAGCCTGCATGTAGGGGTCATTAGGGTTTGAGGGTTAGGGGGAGGCGAGATACTTATCTATGCAGTATCGGGAGCCTCAGACATTGGGATTCCGCGACTAGTCTTCTGACTGCCGGCATCCTCAGAAGCAGGATACCGTACCCAACACGTGGTACATATGTAAGACACTAATTAAATTCAGCACGGTGTCCATAAAGAATATCACTGATTTTTATTTTTTTTCTTGCACCCTGTTAGAGGTGCATAGGCAAACTAGCAATGTTCCTGGTTCCATATATTGTTTTCAGCCAGACATTACGGTAATGTGTGCCTGCACAGTATTCTCAGTGAAAAGTGAGTCTATAAACAGACACCAAATGGTCGACATTGTATCATTTTTTAACCTGTTGCCCTAAAGCAGTTTCAGAGGGTTGGCATGACAATAATTGATAAAAAAAAAATTATTTACCATGCATGTGGATACTAACCTTGTCCAAAGCAAGGCGAGCCTGCAAGGGTACACATTTCCACTAATTGGGCTCTGATATGGTGAAACATACAAAATGACATCAAAAACACCTTCAACCATTTTTATGTAAACTTTTTCTATTGTCTACTTTTGACTCTATCGACCATTGCTGGTCGACTGATAGTCTTTTTACAGTAGGTCTTTTGAACCACACCCAGCTGCACATCCTCCTGAAATGAGTCAGCCCCATGGGATAAGAGTCGGATTATCTGTTGCCCTGAGGCATGGGTTCTCAAACTTTTTTGCTCTGAGACCCTGTCAAATTTGTTTCCTCTCACAAGTTTTCTATTCTTCCATTAGGGTTTATCTGCTGATGACTCCAATCTAGAATGCAATGTTGATGCGGACAATGGTATTGTTATGGAAGGATACCTGTTTAAACGAGCCAGCAATGCTTTCAAAACGTGGAACAGGTAATAATGTGTTGCTTCTGATCAGTCCCTTATTGGTGGCATTGCTATTCATCCTGTTGGAGATAATCTATGGTTACCACTGGCTGAGATGATTGACCATCACACAAACAGAAGATGCTGTATGTTTTTTTCTTTTCTTTTGGTAGTGCTTTAGCTGCAATCTTATTTTCTGATTTCATGTCATGCTGCTGCTCTTATTTTGCATTTTCATTCCTTCTCCTCCTTTCCAGTATGTTTTAATCCTGCCCCATTTTTTCACATGACAGGAAAAAGCCAGATCACATCAGGTATCAACCAGCGTCTTCTTCCCTTCATGTATTACATGTGGCACGTTCCTCTCAATGTGATCCTCGTACTTGACATAGATCTCCTGCAATGGATGTATCTCATACTTACACATAAATAATAATTAACACTTTAGAACCTGCAATGGTTCTGATACTCTGAATACAACACTTGTGTTCTGTGTTACAGGAGACTTGCTATTAGAAAACATTAGGCTGATAGATGAATACTAATTTCGCCTACCTACTAAGATTTAGAGGGTGTAAAGAGGCACAAATCTATATCACAATAGTAAGCTGCCATAGGATTTGCATGAATACTTGGAGCACTTTCACATCCCGATCCTCAGATCTTTTACCTTCTAATAAAAACTCTTGTTATGAGATGCTGTCCATTGCATGTTATCTCTCCCACTTGGTTGCATTACGCTTTTGCTTGCAGTAAGTATTAACATTTTACTATATATGTTTACTTGTTACTAATAGTCCTCTTAAATCCCAAAGTGTGCTGTATTGAAGCTTGCATTGTGTTGCATCCTTTTGCAGTTTTGTACTGTTAACAGAATTCTATGACTCTTGCATGTTAATGGTTGTACCTTTTATGTGGAAACAGTTATTTAGATGTTATCAGTAGTACTTTCTGAGGTGCTTTGTACATAGCTGATCATTTCACGTCATGCTGTGTGTTAGCATCTAGAGGATAGGTCAACAGTCAATAGTTCCACCCATACGGTTGACATGCATTAGTTTGATCAGTGGCATAACTAAAAAATGTGCAGCCCCCCGCCAGAATTTTTCTGCAGTGCCCCCCAAAGTAATGTTAAAACCCCTACCTTATCCCTCCTCTTTCTGCCACCGGGTCTGTGGCTGGGACCCACAGATCTACTGCTCCTCATGCTGCTAATGAAAAATTACTCATACAAAATGGCTGCCCTTTACTGCAGACCATTTTTAAGGATGCTAGAGGAGGCCACCGTTGCCGCCTCTAGCATCCTCAAAAATTGTCTGCTGTAAGGGGGTGGACATTTTGTGAGGGTCATTTTTCATTGGCAGCATGAGGACCGCAGACAAGCATTGCAGCTCAGCAATAGCCTCTGTGCTCACAGTTACTCATCGCCTCCACGCCACAGCGATGAGGTTCAAATTATCAACATGACAATGATCGACACAAGTTTTTATTATAAAATAATAATGTTATCTATATAGCACTTTTCTCTAAATAGGACTCAAACATAATTTTTTCACCTTTTTTTTTTATCATTTATCATCTAGTAACCTGTGCCGTGCACAGTGGAGTGAAGTGTGGCGAGCATAGTGGTACACTAATTATGGACACATAGTTTAAAATGGTAAATGGCACCTAAAAGTCCCCCCCCCCCCCCCCACAAAAGTCAACTCTTTGTGCCTTTCGACCTTTTGAGGTGTCTACCATGTACATGTCGACCTTTTGACCTATATGGCGTCCCCATATGGGGTCAATGTAATTATGATCAACCAGGTGATGGACACCCCTGTGTGTTTATAGGTTAAACTAAAGCTATTTTGAATACTGTAGCTTGCCATAAGATGGATGCACAAATCTACTCAGTAGAGTGTGATGGTGTTAGACAAGCGGAACACAGAATATAATAAGCTATAATAATATAGTGCATGTCCAGTCTCAATACTGTTTTGAAGCTCCTCTTCATTACGTGCAAGTTATCCCTTTCACATGAAAGCACTTTCCTAACACTCAATGCAGTGGCTGCATCACATCTGATGCTTTCACAGATGAAAAGGATAAGCAGGGTGACATTTAATGAGATGCGAAAATGTTTGAGCGAAATTTAGGCAAAAAAACTGCTGAAATTGCACTTTTTCCCGAATTCGCATATTTAATGAGATGCGAAAACGGCAAAAACCGCACATTCTGAAAGTGCAATGTTTTCCCATTGAAAGTATACAATTATACAATCCGCATATTTAATGAGATGCGAATTTGGGAAAATGTGTCTAAAAATCGCCACACTTGCAGACCAGGTTTTGACAGGCGAATTTGCCAGAACCAAATGTGTAAAAGTTTTTTTGTTTTTTTAATGGCGTGGGGTCCCCCCCCCCCCCGAGCATTACCAGCCCAGGGCTCGTTGAGCGGGACCTGGTTCCAAAAATACAGGGGACAAAAATTCTGGGGTCCCCTGTATTTTAAAACACAGCCTGCGGTGTCATGCCACAGCTGGGGACACTTTTTACATAAGGTCCCCTGGCCGAAACATGAGCCCGTCCAAGGCTGACCATCCATGGTGCTCATGTTTCAGCCGGGCTGCTGTGGCATGACACAGCGGGCTGTTGGAGCCCGGTGATGGTTTAAAAATACAGCGGACCCCCAGAATTTTTGTCCCCCGTATTTTTGGAACCAGGACTGGTCCAAGAGTCCGGGGCTGTTTCAGAAATACGGGGGACTCCTATGCTTTTTGTCCCCCATATTTTTGGAACCAGGTCCGGCTCAATGAGCCCGGGGCTGGTTATGCTCAGGAGGGGGGACCTCGCAACATTTATTTATTAATTTTTTTTAACACAAATTCGCACATTTCCTCTAATTCAAACATTTTCATGCCTAAAAATCGCACACTATCGCACTTAATCACACTTTTTGCCTGGAATACGCACCTAATTAATTACGCGAATTCGCAGCGAAAAATTTTATTTTAAAAAGTGCAATAATGGGCGAATTTGAAATGTTACTAAAAATCGCATTCTATTAAATGTCACCCGCAGAGAGGTTATAATGTATTTATAGACTGCAAAATCTGCAGCTCTGCGGTGCTACTTTGTGTGCAAGTGTATTTTTCTTACAAGTGCTCTTTATGGATCACATTGACCTCATGGTTTTTTCATGTACATACAGTAGTTTTGCAGAGTGACAGAAGCTCCAGTTAGTGTCACATTAAAGTAACTGTATATGCGACAAAAGGGTGGCTTACTGTCACTAAAGGACTTTCTATTCATTTAATGATTGTCAGTTTTTCTTCCAAAAGACCCTTTTTTTTTTTTCTAATGCCACCTGAGGCGCTTCCCAGTTTTGCCATAACTGTGAATTGGAGAAGCTTTCCAACCATACTTGATTAATTCTTTACACACAATAAATGGTATCCCAGTGTTAACCCATTCAGTAAGACGATAATCTGTACAATGAGAGTGCATGCTTATTACCACAGAGAGGTAAAGCTTGAATCTGTCTATGCGTTTGCTAGTAATCCAGACACTAACAGAATACTGTTTACCTGTGTGCTTGAATTTGGCTTCCTCTTATATTCCTCCTGTGTCAGTATTTTCCTCTTGTCACACTTCCTATTCTTTTCCCTCTGCTCCGTAGCTTTCCATTTCCTGTACCATGGTGTAGCATTTCCTCTTTTACTGTGACCATAGAACTAGTATAGAGAAACATTCAGTTGTCCACCTTTATTTCAGAAGCGTGTCTTTATTTTTTCATTGCAATTTATAGTACTGTTTTTATCGATTTAAATACCAGGAACACAGTTATGCACTTTCCTTCTTGAAGGTTCTTGAATGTCACTGTTTTAGATGTAATACTCTACTGCATTTTAAATGTAACTTTCAGTCTGCCCAACTGTTTCTGCTCTCAGAACTAACTACCTGTCACTTGCCCCAGATGGGATGTGAGATCCCATCTGAAACCTTCTAAATAAGTAAAGAACGATTCATTGCCTGTGGCTTGCTTTCCATGTAGGAGGGTATTCATTATTGTCATGTCATGTTATCTCTGAGTTTGTAAGTTCCTAATGTAGTGCAGATAGGTTCCACCCCCCAACACAAAAATAAATGTTCCTGCACTCGGTTAACATTAACCCATATGATTTCTTCATCTTGACTTTTTTGGAGCTATGCATTTGGTATACTGGATGGGTGATATTTTGTTATTTTATATGGGTGTTAGTCTAATTCTGAGAAAGCAGGTTTTAGCGGGGATGGGGGAGAATTTTTGTGCAGTATTTTCATGAGCTAGTTGCCTTGCTGGTCTATTACAGCCACCACTTGAATAGTATAAGCATATACTGTACCAAGTATATTTTAGCATGGTGATGTGAGTTTGAGAGATCAGCTTCGCTGTACCTCTTGATTTAGAATTCATTGTTAGGTTTAACAAAATATGTCAGAACTACACTGGTTTTTATGTTTTTGATTTATTTATTTACTTGTTTTATTGGCCACTCAGGCTATGTGACCTACATATTTAAAAAAAAAAAAATTATACTTTTC
Organism: Crinia signifera; assembly: GCF_055691185.1. Classification (NCBI taxonomy): domain Eukaryota; kingdom Metazoa; phylum Chordata; class Amphibia; order Anura; family Myobatrachidae; genus Crinia; species Crinia signifera. Next base: position 228,701,783 of record NC_139219.1, read on the forward strand.
AAGTACACAACCTCTTTCATTTTACTCACGCCACCCTCTTCCTGCGTATTTTCCCAAGCTGCTCTGCTGTTGTCCAAGTGGTGGTTAACATTGTACGATCATGTTGCACTAATTTTTTGCATTAAATGTCCTGTGATGCTACTGATAAGTGTACACACCCTGAAAGTACGGTAGCTAATACATTTTTTCGTTATATGTGTTTTGTATTTCCATTTGTGCAGGCGCTGGTTTTCAATACAGAATAATCAACTGGTGTATCAAAAGAAATTTAAGGTGAGTGGTGTCAGGAAGTCTGATTTAAGTTTACTATATTTTTGGGGGGGCGGTTTGTAACCTTTATATTAAACCTTAGTATATGGAATGTGCCCTTCATGTTTTCTTATGAGGTTTTTCCTCTTCTTAGTTTACTAATGCTCTCTTTCTACCTAGGACAATCCCACAATAGTTGTAGAAGATTTACGCCTTTGCACAGTGAAACACTGTGAAGATATTGAGAGACGCTTTTGCTTTGAGGTTGTTTCACCTACTAAGTAAGTATTAACTGTACCAATATTTTATTTGTTCTTTCATTGGTCAGGAAAATTTGGATTTTAAATGTATTCTCAGCTTTTGGCTGATAGGGCGTTATGCCAAAGCAGAAACTTGTGGGTGTTTGGAAGTTGTGAAATGTAATGAATATTTTTGTGCATAAAGTAGCTTTGCATGTGAAGCTTACGATATTTATTATTTATTACCAGTTATTTATATAGCACACACATCCCATATTACTTTACAGAGAGTATTTGGCCATTAGCAGCAGTACCTGCCACCGGTGGAGCTTAAAATCTATATTCCCTACCACATGTACATGCAAATACATTCACACTGGGGTTCATTTAGTTGGGATTAACTTAATCTACCAGTATATGTTGATCTCCTCTCCAGGAGCTGTATGCTGCAGGCTGACTCTGAGAAGCTGCGCCAGGCATGGATCAAAGCTGTACAGACAAGCATTGCCACAGCTTACCGAGAAAAGGGAGATGAAGCAGAGGTCGGCAATCAGGATCTTTTATCACATGATCCACATCATGCTTCATCATTGTTTATAGAGATACATAATCTATAATGTTCTTAATAAAGGTTACTAAATAGTATATATATATTTTTTTTGTGCACAGAAAATAGATAAGAAGCCTTCCTTATCTACCACTAGCCCAATATCCGAGACAAAAGAAAAGCTGGTTAAAGGGGAGAGTGCGCTTCAGAGGGTGCAGTGTATTCCCGGGAATACAAAGTGCTGTGATTGTGGCCTTCCAGATGCTCGATGGGCTAGTATTAATCTGGGCATTACTCTATGCATCGAATGCTCAGGAATTCACAGGTGAGCAGCAGCTTGTTGTTGGTAATCTGTGTACTGTAGGTTTATATTGGGACATCTACATCATACTATACATTGATTAGAATTGAACTATAGTAGGCTCGGATATCTGGGTTATTTTGGGTCAAACATTCCTATGCCCCAGGGGTTGCTGCCCACCAGCGTTTGAAAATGTGTGCATAGAAGCTATTTACATAGACTTGTTTAACCTTGCCTGATAGGTTAATGCCAAAGTAAACTGGATCACCTTAATTTATTTAAATAATAATTACAAAAAAATGATATCTACATCTGTAAAGTAAACAGGCTGTATTTGCGCCAAGAACTTTCGAGATGTACCCACATCCTCAGGCATAACAGACAGACGAGGATGGGCTTGGCGCAAATACAGCCTGTTTACTTTACCCATTATTGAGTGCCTCCTTCTTTTGGATTGTATACATGATACCTATGGAGGGCACCCCGAATTGTTAACTATTAGTGTGGAGTGCCGAACTAATGTGGATAGTGTGTATATATGCTTGTGTATGTATGTGTGTGTGTGTGTGTGTGTGTGTGTGTATGTATGTGTATAGATAGATAGATAGATAGATAGATATATGGGTAGGTTTTGTGTCCTGATGATGGGGCCATACCCTGAAAGCTTGGTTTCAATACACCTTTGAGTGCCATTATTTACAGTATATATTGTGATGATCAGCGGCACTCGGCATAAAGGTGCCTTTTGGCTACATTTATTTCCGAGTGCTGCTCATTGCAATATACAGGAGTCGCCACATTTGCGTTTTCCATAGGAGGGCATTAACTTGTTATACTGAGGCATACAACGGCTTATGGAGTGGAGTCCATACTATGGAGAGCATACATTTTCACATTGCATGTAAACGCTAGGGCTGGAGTATAACACCCAAAAGCAGAAATGAAAACCTTCTCTGATCAGGCAGTAAGTAAATAAGCAACTCTGCAATCTGAGGTAGAAATTGAAACTAACAAAAGATTTCACAATGTGGAACATTGATGGTAAATAGTTGTACAAAGGTAAATGTGATGTTGCCAATACCAACCAGTTCCAGTTTGTAGTATTGGGCAAGCTTGATGATTGAGGTTATGATCATGCTGATTTCTTTTTTGAACTAACCTATTTTGTGTTTCTTTTGCACTATAAGGAGTCTTGGCGTTCATTTTTCAAAAGTGCGATCTTTAACTCTGGACACTTGGGAGCCAGAGCTTCTAAAGGTATTAACTGTTCGTTCCACATCTTCATATCATTTGTTTACATGGCTCATAATGTGAATACACAAATCTTTTAAAAATTCTCTTATTTCTAATTTTCTGTAAGCCAGTGATGACTAAGGGGCCACTAAAGGCAGTCATGCACAGTCTTAAATCGATGCATGGCCGGAGGGTCAAGCGTCGGGATCTCTGTGCAGTATGGACGTGCAAATTAGATATGGTTATTTGGTGATTAGGCCAAGAGATGGTTCTGTCTTGTGTTGCGGAGGTCAATAAAAGCTTTAATACACACAAGCTGATAATAGTCCTCTTTCCGCCACATTTACCAGAATGCCCTGTTAATGGCCCTGTCATTATCAACATCTCACTTTGGCATTGCAGATAACACAACACTGGGCCAGTTATTTTGGACTATGACAGTTGCGATGTCGCAATGTGTGTCGTCCTCTTCAGTGGCCTAGCTAATCAAGGAAAGCTAAAAATAGTTATTGCTAAATATCAGTTTCTGTAATTATGCTGATATTAAACAGGTTTGCTTTTTATGAGCAACTAAACAAAAGTTGAATAGATTTAATTTTAAACCACACAGACCTTTTGGGTTAAACCGGTAAACTCCTGCAATATCTCTTTTTCCAAATTGAGAAAAATAAACCAGTGTTTTGGTTTAGAATGTTCCCTGTGTCAGAGATCTACTCACATCTTATGTGTTGTATATGGACGTTAGGAATATCAGAGAGAATTTTATACAATTTAGTTGTGTATTACACCATGCAATTTGGGCCCAATTCCACCCGATTCTGGCGGATCGGGCAGAGAAATTGGGTAAAATCAGCCCAAATCACATGTGTATTACATCCGATGCGTGGTCCTGTTCACATTGGACCGGAGTTGGAGGTCGGACCTCCAGAACATAAGATGAATAGGAGCCATCAGTGGCACAGTGCAGGAACTTTTTACCACCTGCGATGTATTGTGTCCGATTCTGTCTGTAGGTGTGTGCCAGCGGTGCCGCACTGCTGGCACACACACCTATCTGCAGGTCGTCCATTCTTTTGAATGTTTTTTTTAATGCTCCTGCGGTCCACCACTGCTGCTGCTCCCCAGGAGTCTTTACATGCAATAAATCAAATGCAAATATGGCACATCAAGTGCCAAACCGCATGTGAGCCTCCCTGGAAACTGCTAGGCGGCTCACTGGAGAATTGGATGCGACTTCTCCCCTTGGATTTGGGTGAAGTGTGTTCAAACTGAAATCTAAATTGTACTGTCAAAATAAAGCAGCAATAACTCACCTAAATCTAACTCTCTGCACATGTTACATTTGTTATCAACTCTGAATCAGGCCCTAAGTATACCGTCATGCATAGCATCTAATATTTAAAACTAGACTTTAAAATGCTCCTTTCTTCTCTTTTCCAATATCAATAGGTTATGTGTGAATTGGGAAATGATGTGATAAACAGTATATATGAAGCGCGAGTGGACTTAGTGAGTGTTAGAAAACCTCACAATGGGTGTCAAAGGTAAGTTGTATATTTCAATTTCATACCGACTACATTTGTCCTTTTAACAGTTTTTATTTTTTATTTATTGGTTTTCTTTCATTATTTATATCCTTGGGAAATGTGGGGTATTTCACTGTAGATAATATATTTATGTAAAATTTTCGTGTATTCAAAGGAAATGGAAGTAAACTGGAACTATACTGCATTGTGGGCTCTGGAAACTGACTTACTAAGACCATTATAGAAACTTGGGAATGGACCTAGTGCAAGAACTTCTTTATACTGTACACTGTGTATATTTCTGTTCAACAAATATAGGATCTTTTAAAAAATGTACTCTGAATTCAAATGCTCAACTTTCTATCAGATTAGTTGGTTAAAATATTTTGTTCAACATTTTCCTCAGTTTAAAAAAAACAAACCCTGAGAGTGTATATTAACTTCAGTGTTCTCCTTGGAGATTTTTTCAAGCTGGGTGGCATCAAAAAGTAGCTGGGTAGGGGCCGTCACAATAAAATGTTTAAATCATGACAATAATAATTTAAACGTAATATTTATATATTTATATATATTAGAGGCTCAGAAATACTGGCTGACCTTACAAACAGGAGCTGTGCAGCTGTGGGCAATCCACTGGGGTCACAGAATGTCCCACTGTCCCCAGTGGATCTGTTTTTTGCTTGTGTTGTGCGCTCCCTATTAAGGAGTCCTCTGTTATGTGGGTACGAGGATCCCAGCCTAGCAATTCTAGCAAGTATCTGTGTGATTGTGGGTCCTGGCATCTCAGCCTAGCTATACTTGCCACATGTCCGTGCACACTGCCCAGTGTTTAAATTTAAACTCCCCATGCTTTAAATTTCCAAGGGTAGGTGTCCCTCTGCCTGTGTTTCAATGGTCTGTGCATTGGCAGTACTGTCTATCTTATACAGTCTATATGCGTCCCTCAGACCCTAGCGCTAAGAGTAGGTGGGGAGAGCTGAGGTAGTGCAAGTTTCTTACTTGTTGACCGGTCCTTTCTCCCTCGGTGTTCAGTCGCTGACAAAGGCACCTGTGTTGTCCTGTCAGATGTCTGTGCCGGTTAGTCGTGGATTCCCACCCGTGGTCTTGGCTCCCGGTGCCGGTCGCTAAAGGGACACATTCCGTCAATTTAAATAGTTGGAAGAATACTAACCTTTACGGTTTGGGGATAATTTGTGGAGAGTTGAGGAAACATGTCTAGTAACACACATCTATGTGATTGTTATCCAATAGGCAGGAGAGAGAGGCCTACATCAAAGCCAAGTATGTGGAGAAGAAGTTTGTAGATAATAGTGGTGAATCTGTCGTGGTGGCGAGGAAGAAAAGCTTATCCCGGAAGAGCAGCCTGATTTCCTCTGATAAAGCCCTAACAGCAGCAGATCACACTAGGACGCCCTCCGGAGGCTCAGGTAACTGCAGAAAAAAACAATGAATTTCAATAATTTAGGCTGAAAAAAAAAAATAATAATTTTTGTTTTCTTCTACTAGATATGTTATTTAATTGTGTTAGAGATGGATTCATTATTCGATTAATAAACACTAAGCATTTTAAACTCAGAATTCATTCATAGTGACTGACTGGTTGCAGTTGCTCCACTGCTCATTGTTTTATCAGAATCTTTATTTTCATATACAGTATTCTGTCTTCAGAAGAGTCATTTAAAAAAAAAATCGATACAAAATTGTTTTCATAAAATTTTTTGAGGAATAATGTTGTCATGCTGCTAATGATCACTGGGTTACTTTGGGTCTGTAAATTTTAGCAAACACCTAATGAGCTGTATTTTTAAGAATCTGAAGCTGGGCAGATAATATAGTAGTTTGTGAGTACATAATAATGCTATTTGTAGTCCATCATGGGAAAAGTATGGAGTAAGCATAGCATTGGTTTGCGGTCCTTGTTTGCTAGTAAGTATGACACTCAGGTTGGTGTGGCTTGCTATGGTCTACAAGGTTTTCTTGTTTACTAGATCCATTGGGTGTACCATAAAGTTGCTTAAACTGCATATTTTCTAGTTGATCGTAGTTGATACGATCAAAACATTAAACTTGATTGCAAAGGTAAAGGCTAATAGCAGCTCGGGCTCTGCGTTAACAACCTGCACTGACACAATCCAATGCTACCACAGTTATGCATAATTAGGCAAAAGTCATGTTATAATGTTACACATTTATTTACAGTATGTAACAGGCCAATTGTCATGTCTGTTTTTTTTTACCAATAAGGGAAACTATTTTGCTTTTTATATGCCTGTTAATATGTACAGTATATGAAAAAAAGATATTGTCAACATAAGAATACTCAATGAAGCAGCAGTTTGCTTCTTAGAAATTGTGATCTGTGCAGCTCTAATGCTGCCAAACATGGTGCTTTCATTAGTCTTTTTTTTTGGTCTAAATTGATATTTTGCCAACATGTGTGGGTAACTTTTCACTTCAAAGATGACAGATAATATTACAATGATGCTACTTGCCAGCCACAATGCAGCTGCCCGGTGCCCAGAATTGTGGGATGTTGATTAGTAACAGAGGCTAATTCAGTTGTGATTGGAAGCAGCAACTAACACACTGCATATAAATGCAGCAGGAGGTGTCTTAGAAGTAGTGATCCAAGCTGTATCATAGGAAATAGCATCAGATAACAGGGACACCATCGGGCTGTTTGCGGCAATTATGGGGTCATGCAAGCCGCCCGTCACAGATTTACATAAGGATAAGATACCTGGCCTCTTCCCTCCCCCTAACCGGCATTGACATGCCTCTATTTTCATAAACGGAGGCAGTCACTGGACCTCCATGCCACCAAATGGCATCATACTATCAATCACTGACAGTATGATTCCACAGGCTAGTGGTGTTCCATAATGGTGCATGGTGTTTTCAAATGGCAAGAGTTTAGCCCTGTAGTGCTCCTGAACACATTATTGAGTGGTAATTGCTAGGTTACAGTGCTTGGTGACCGTATATATCCCTTCATGGACTTCATGTATCCCCACAACAACGGAATATTTCATTGTTCCCAAATTATCCAAAGTTGGTTTGAGTAGCAACGAATGGTATGGCATTCACGTTTACCTGGCATTAACCCAATCAAGCATTTATGGGATGTGGTGGAGAGGTCCATTTGCACTCAAGATCTTGCACCTATAGTTATTTTGGCAATCCATCAAGATGGCCCGATTCATAGAATTTTACAGCAGGTAAGAACCAGTTGGCTAATTTAGGCTGCCTCAGTTCTGCCAATCAGTGGATCTACATAGTTGACGATCAATAATTGATGATCTGTCAGCGAATCTGCAAAAAAATTGCATGTTAAAAATCGCTGACTCGTCATTCCCAATTATTTTTGGTTAGTATTGGTGAATCGAGGATTTCCAACATGTTGGGTTTCTCCAATCCCCTGACCCATGCACCGTCAGAACGGATAATTGCCCTAATAATGTATGGGCTCCTTAAACGGCCAGATAAAGTGTTTCTTTCACAATTGGAAGTAATGTATGTTGATTTTGGCTAATAAATTATATAATCATCTACCAAGGTGGTCAAAGATCAATAAAGTATGTAAAGATTATATGCCAGTAAATTTCTCTCACTGTAAAGATACACAATATTAAAACCTTAAAAAGAGCCATGTTGGCATTTGATTATAATTGTGGTAAATTCTCTTAAAACCTTAGTAAGGGAAGTTGCAGATATGATCTACCCTCTCACATACCCACATGCCAATACAGTCGTTTCAGATATTTGAAGGATGTACCTCTGCCTTCACCGCTGGTAGATGCCTGTAGTGGCATTTCTGCTTCAATAATTTCAACTGGCCCCTAAATTAGTGGAGATTAGATTTATATTATATAAATATATATTGATGGAATTCTTTTTGGCATGTATTTTTTATTGCCGAGTGTTAAAACATTCCAAAGCAAATGTATTGCTAGATCTGTAACCTCAGCTAGTTGTTTATCTCTGACGTCACACTTTCTCTTTCACCAGATAGCTGTCTGGTTTTACTTGACCCTCTTTCTCCTTTTGCTGCCCGCTTTATGCTTTGCTAACCTGCATGTCCCCAGCGGTTGCTGTTAGCAGTGACGAAGCACGGCGGGAGTCTCTGTTCTGTCCCGATGAGCTAGACTCGCTGTTCTCCTACTTTGATACTTCCTCAAAGCTGCGTAGTAGTAAGTAACCGTTTTTGTATGGTGTGCAGTCCTTGCTGTCCTAGTGGCTTCTGTCTGCTTTTCACCATTTTCTGCTCATTAACTATTTTTAAGGTTACATTTTCTGACCTTAAAAATACGCAAATACTTACATTTTGATAGTGTCAATGTTTTCCGCTCTTGTTAAAGTCTTCATACATCATCTTGGGTTTTTAATGATTACATCCAAAAGAATATGGGTGTAAAGAGAAGTGCTACATGGGAAACTGCAAAATGCAAACTGCTCCTTAACTTGTAGCATGTATTTACCTATGCAATGTTCACTATAGTCTGAACTGCTGACATGGATATAAAGTGGTTTAAATGTCAGTGTAGAATATACTGGACATTATCACACTGTACTCTGATCACCTGGTCCAAGAGTCCTGTTGGAGAAAGCGCACTATATAAATAAAACTTACTTTGCATTTCGTTCTTGTAGGGTGCTATAGATTCATCTGCCTTTATTCGTACCTTACAGACATTGGCCTGCTGTGTGTTGGCTAGCATAGCAAGCTCTCCTATTCCATCAGCATTTCATCAGAAGAGCGGAGTGTTAGAGCTGGTTCTGTTAATGTCGTCCTGACCAAGGCGATCATACAAGTTGTTTTTCCTGTGCAAGCTGCTACACAGCAAACCAACACCTTTAGTGGATATTGGGACACTGAATGTCTGCTAGCACCATAATGTGTACAAGGCTAAGGCCCCTTATTTATTTGATTAGTATTAACCTTTACTTAGTAATTGACACCAAATCATATTTATGATATGAGCAGTTTGTATACTGGTCTCAGTTTCCCTTTGGAGGAGTACAGTATTCCTTTAAATATAACTACATAGATGATGTGCACAGCAATTCATGAATGCTGTTCCCCGTGCTGTGGTGTCTCTAAGCTTAGCTGCATGTGCAATGAAATGTTGCAAACTCTATTTTGCTTTCTTTTTCACATTGTCACAGTAGAGACTAGATCCCTTTCAGTTTTGATTACAGGATGTGATGTTCAGTGAGGGCGGAAGTTGTTGGATGCCCACACAATGTTTTTTATTTTATCTGTAATTCACATAGCTGTAGGTTATTTTCTTTCATTTTAGCTGCATTGTATCCTCGCGGGCTTGCTACACTCGTACGGTGGCTCACTTCGCTCGCCACAGATTTATATTCCACCTCCAGGTATACATGTACCATGGGCATGATGAGAAAATTGTCAAAACTGAAGGAGATCTAGACACTACCATATTGTCACATGTGTTAACGTGATTGCAGAGTTACAGCAGCCAAAAAGGTCACTTTGAACATCTGCATACCCTCCAACTGTACCTTTTTGGCAGGTACAGTACCATTTTTATATGACCTGTACCTTTTTTGGGGTCTCCAACTGCCCATTGTAAATATAGGAAAGGGGGTGTGGCCACATCCCCTTTACCTGTGGCCACACCACCTTTCCAGATTTGTATTGGTTTTTATTCTTCAGATGTTGGAGGGTATGCATCTATAGTGCTGGCAGTGGAATGTAGAAACTTTGCCAAATTCACAGCCTGTTTTGAAACCATACCTTATAGTGTTGAGATTTCCACAATTTCTATTTGACTTTACTTCTACAAGCAAAATCTAATCGAAATCAATTGCTTTTAGCATCATTCGATGCAGAGTCAATCCTGATGTGCACTCCCGAGTAGTGTAAATCAAATAGAAAAATAGGCTTGGCAGGCACGACTATACTGTACAGATCTGTACTATATAGTCCATAACTAATGCATGTTGCGTACCGTTTGAATCGATCCCAATTGAATCAGGATCGAATCGCAAGCAAAATCACACTGTGTGCACCCACTATAATAGTGGGGTACACACAGGGAGATTTCCACTATTTTCCTAATCCATTTTGGTTATAGAAGCAAAATCGAATCGGAATCAAATGGGCATTGAATGGTTTTTCCACATTCGATGCAGATTCCATCCCGATGCGCATTCACATTTAGTGGAAATAAATAAGAAAAATAGTCTTGCCAAGACTATATTGTAGAAATTTAATCAAAATCGAATTTTGTACCCACTATTAATATTGTAACTAAAAATCATTATATGCATTAAGTAGTAATACATGTATAAACAATCCTGTGCCCCCAAATCACACCCAAACCTTTGGATCTAGCACTGATCTTGGTGTTTGTGTGCATAATGGCAATTTTACATGAGCATTTAGGAAGCCTGTTGGGAAGTCTATCCTGGCTGCCTCCTCTTTGCTATCACAGTATCACAATTCTAGGAGTCCGTTCTCTGCCATGTTCATCTGCAAATGTGGCCAAGAATTACAGTAGTCCAACATCACACCGTTCCCTGTGGACCTCTCTATGACGATGTTATCCATGGTCTGCTAGCATTCCGACCATCCCCACTAAGTTCTGCCAGCACTTTGCTACTATTGCAGAGAACAGAATTTCCACCTGAGAAATAAAAGCTGAACGACATGGCCCTGTGTATTTTTATTCATTTATTTAGAATTTATTTGTAATAATAGAAAGACAAATAATGTTAGTAATTGGAGAGCACATAATGCGAACAAGTATCTGAACTATGTATTTTGTTTATTTTGCGAATTTACCATCTTTGTAGCTATGCAATGAATGACAAGCATGAGCTAAAGTTGATGTTGGATTACTGGCAGAGCTACAGTCAGAATATGAAGCTGCTGTGAGGAGGTGAATAGAGGAACAGCAGGAGAAAGTCACTGTGTATAAAATGACACATCATATGGTTCTGTGACTTTTTCAGAATAGATAAAATACTGCAAGTTCTATTATATATTGTTCCATAAACATATTTCCCCAATCACTGCAAACATGACATTGCGTGTTTTTTTTTTTTTTTTTTTTAATACAACTTGTCAACTCCTTTTTGTTTTCCCCTATCTTGGTTGTATATTGGGGATGCGGTCAGAATCCCGGCGTTCGAAATCCCGACCGCCGATATCCCGAAACGTTCTCCCTCCGACACCCATAGAGGGAGAATAAATTAGTGTGCCGAGCACAGCGAGGCTCCGGGCCCGCTATGCAGTGAGCGCAGCAAGCCCGCAAGGGGGGACGATCCACGTCCCCCCCCTTTGTCGGGATTTTGAATGCCGGGATTCCGACCACCGGGATTTCATACCGAATCCGTATATTGTAGCCGTGTAATACCACACACAAAAGTATACATTTTAAAATGCTGGCTATCTTTACTGGGCAACAACTGAGGAAGGTAACTCTGGGTTTACATGAAGTTAGTTCACTGCTATAGCACCTTTGGGCCATTGTATGTGATGGAAGTGGATATTTAAATATTCCATGAATAAGGTTGAATAATGGATCAAGAACTTTCATTCTTAAAGCACATACACACTAGGCATTTTTGCCCAGTGTGAATGAGGAGCGATGATGTGAAAATCGTTGGGCTGAAAATAGCTCAGTGCATGCACACTGAGCAATTTCTTACCCGCCGCCAGTAGTAGCAGTCTTCGTGGTAGGATACTATGGAAAGTGGTTCACTTGGCTGGTAAAACAGACTGTGGTCAGTGTTGATGTGGAAGCGCATCAGCACTCTTGCCTGGCCATATACACTAGCAGATTTTGAACTGAAAGTAGGCTAAAAAAACACCACAAGTGAGCTACGACCAGCTCAAAATTACTTAGTGTGTATGGGCCTTTAGAGCATAAGTCAGTTAAAGCTTATAGTTGATTCTAGTCAAATAAAAGGACAAACCATAAAAGGTGAGAACATTTAGTTCTGTGAAAGTAGACCAGTGGTTTAAAACCGGGCTCGACAAAACCCGATCATCATAGCGACCAGATTTTGCTTCCTGGCGACCAGTTTTGCCAGGAAGCAGTACTCCCCGGGCAGAGTGACTTTAATTAATGACAGTAGTGGGCCCCTTGGAGGATTATACTTTTATTTATAACATCCATCTAGCCAGCGCCGCAGCAGCCGGCAGAGCAGTGCACAACTCACCCGGCTGCTGCTGTATCAGAGCAGGTCTGAGGCGCGGCTATTTAAAACTTCACTTGAGCACAGAGCTGCAGTGGTAGCTCCTGATTGGCTCGGGAGCCGTCTTGACTTTTCAAATAGTCGCGCTGCGGACCTGCTGTGTCTTCTGATACAGCAGCAGCCGTGTGAGTTGTGCGCGGCTCTGCTGGTGCGCTGGATGTTGTAGCTAAAAGTATAACCCACCGCGGGGCAGCAGCAGCGTGTGTTGAAAAATACAGTATGAATAGGGGTAAGCTGGTAGAACTAATATCACCATCAGTTCAGAAGTAGGTGTCAAAATTGTCGAGGAGACTGAATATGAAGTAGAGGAAGGGAAGGACAGGAGCACAGGTGAGGTAAAGAGGAAGGAGGACCCTACTCATAAGAGTTAACATACTAAAAATAGGTGGGTGGACGAACGAAAAACAATAGGATAAGTAGGAACGGAGGCAGAATAGGAGGAGGGATAAGCTTGTTGAAAAAAGTGGGTTTTGAGGGAGCGCTTGAAGGAAGTAAGGGAATCAGAAAGCCTGATGGGTGGCGGGAGGTTGTTCCAGTGCAGGGGGGCAGCGCAAGAGAAGTCTTGGACACGGGAGTGGGAGGAGGTGATTAGGTGAGAGGTCAGTCGGCGGTCAGCGATGGAGCGAAGTGTCAGATGACAGGGGCACCAGAGGCTGCTGCAACTGCTCCTGGGTGGACTCCTGCTATGATTACCCACCACGGGGACCCGATGCTTACATGTCTGATAGCAAAGACACCAGAGGCTGCTGCCAGCACCCCTGACAGAATAAATTCTGCCAGGACTCACTGCTCTAGGTACAGTAAACAGCACTGCTTCTATTGGGAATGAAGGGATTGGGAAATGGAGAGAGGGTATAAACAGTGATGCCTGTGTCACCCTTTGCTTCTCTCACACTGCCACTCACTACCTCTCCCTTTCACCCATTATCCATCAGTCTCCCTGTCACTCACTGCTTATCCTCTCTGTCACACTCTATCTATCCCTTTCACCCCACTCTTGGTCACCCTCTTCCTCTCTCTGTTACCCACGGATTCTTCCTGTCAGTCACCCCTTGTTTGTCCTCCTTTTTCTCTGCAACACCCCCTGCCTCTCCCTGTCCACCTTTACCTTCTCATCCACTATCCTGTAATGGTGCACCCCCCCCCCCCCCTGTAATTTTTTCTGGATCTTCCCCTGCCTGGTATCAATGTGGCATAATATGTAATGGACATTATGGCATGTGGTATTGTGTGTGTGTGTGTGTGTGTGTGTGTGTGTATATATATATATATATATATATATATATATATATATATATATATATATATATATATATATATATATATATATATATATATATATATAATGGGCATCACAGTGTGTGGCATTAGGTGCAATAGGCATTATGGTGTTTGGTATACCATGTAATGGGCATTATGGCATGAAGTATAATATGCAATAGGTATTACGGCATGTGGTGTAATGGGCATTGCGGCAGGTGGTATAATATCTAATGGGTGTTCGACATGTGTAATAGGCATTATGGTGTGACGTTTTGGCACGCACTTTACCTATTTTTCGTTTTCTGGCTCCTACACTTTCATCCTGGCTCCTAGATTTTTTTTTTATAAATTGGCGAGCCCTGGTTTAAAATATATAAATATTATTGAATTTGTTCTCCTGTGCAAGAAACAAATGATTGTTTAGGTAACGGAAAAGGAAATGTGGAAGTTTTTTTTCTCATACAGGTAATTAGTGCATTTGATATATATGGCTACAGGGTGGCTCATACATATAAGCTGATTGAGAAAGGTACCCTGGCAGCTGATATTCATTTTCTAGAGTGGCAAACTACACCTAAAACACACACACACACATATATACATGTATAAGAAAAGCAGGGTGCGGAAATTAAAAAAATCTTCTCAAGCTGATGATGCTGCAGCTGTTAACAATTACTCTACTGCTACCATGATAATTTCATTTCCAACTACAGTTTCTTAAATATGTATTTTCCACCAGTATATTAATGCCACTCTTGACACAACATCATTGTCAAACAAGAGGTCATTAAACAGGATTGCTTTGGCTTGGAACTTGACTAGTGTTGGTAGAAGGGTATTTGAATGTGGATATTTTTCTTTGGCAAACTTAAGAGATTCTATGTTTTTCTTCTGCAGTACCAGTACCACAGCAACGTGGGTCTATTAAGAGTGAATGAAATCAATTTATTTTAAAATCATGTGATTTAAATCAACGTGATTTAAATAAGCGCACCCTAAAATTAAGTATGTGCAAAACATTTACAGATGTGTCCACATAAAGCTATCCTCTGTGTGCTAAGTCGCGTTACACATAATGGCCCTTATTCAGATCTGATCGCAGATCAAATTTATTCTCAAAATGGGCAAAACCATGTGCACTGCAGGTGGGGCAGATGTAACATGTATAGAGAGAGTTACATTTGGGTGAGTTATTTTGTTTCTGTGCAGGGTAAATACTGGCTGCATTATTTTTACACTGCAATTTATATTTTAGTTTCAAAACACCCCACACAAATCTAACTCTTTCTGCACATGTTACATCTGCCTCACCTGCAGTGCACATGGTTTTGCCCATTTTGAGAACAAATTTGTACTGCGATCAGATCTGAATAAGGGCCAATATGCAAGCTCCATGCGTCTCTGTATTACAATATGTCTTATTGCAAACAATAGGACGCAGAAGCAGCTTCTGTTGCTAAAAATGATATGTGGCATGTCTTCTATTCAGTATTTGACTGCAGCTATATCTGCATATGAAATGCTATGTAAGTGTTTTACTGGAAAGCATTGCAATGTAGCATTAGGATGCATATACAGCGCGGTTGCAAACAAACAATATATGGAGCATGTCATTTTAATGAACAGAAGCTGCCTGTGCGTCCTATTCACATCGTTTTGTGAATAAGACGCATTTTAATGGAAATAGTTGCACGCAAAGATGCTAAATATATGTAGATACATCTGTATATTAATATTGAGTGATAGCAAACTTTTTACATTTACTCTTGAAATACTGATATTCCGTTCCTTTGTTTCCAATAGTAGCTAGCTTCATTAGGTTTAGCATTTACAGAAATACTAATGTTGCCACATATCTCTTCACCAGTATACCGTACATGTTTTTTACACCAAATTAACCTTGAAAAGCAGTGATTTTGAAAATTAATTTTTTGCACTCTGGTCCCAATTTCTATGGAATGACACCTTTGGTCAATTCCTATTTGGGCAGTAGTGTGAGGTATCATGACATGCTTTCCTGCAGTAGACCCAGTCTTCTGATTTTAATGTAATGGTAATTTATATTTGAATCCTACAGTATTCTATTACAAATAAAGATGATTAAAAAATGTTTAAAATAGTATTAGTCATATTATACTGATTGACAAAGGCTTTTGGATTTGTCTTAACCTGCCTATCCTCTTTTACAAACCTCTGGGTCTGTGTAATCCTTATGGCATGCCTTGTTACACTACTCTAGAGATACTATAGCTCAATTTACCTTTAAACTAGAGCCATTGTAACTGCACTAATAGCCACAGCCCTGCTGTCCTCTGCTCACCTCCCATCAAGTGTAAATGGCTTACTGCAGCATGTACATTACTTGTTTTTGGTTTTCATTCAAAGAAATGAGCACCATAGTGCCCGTGATTGCATTGCTACTTTGATACAATGCGTGGTGGCGTACATGAAAGAGCCAGACCTTGAGCACTATATGTTTTGTTATTTTACTAGTGAAGAGCAATGACAGTGGCATTCAGTTCAGCGCAGATGGTAGTCGGGAGCTCCTAGCCGCTACACTGTCTTCTAACAGTTTGTCTGATGCAGGTTAGTGTCTTCATTACTAGTCATCAAATAAATAATAATAATAATAATAATAATAATAATAATAATAATCTATTTATTGTAAAAAAGGAGGAAACTCATGTTGCATCACAACATTTTTCACATTGCAGCCATGAGGTTAATGTGGGTAAAGAACTCAACCCAGGATTATACAGTCGGGTCCATAAATATTGGGACAGCGACACAATTCCATATTTTGGCCTGTATACATCACCACGATGGGGTTGAAATTAACCAATCAAGAGTTGCTTTAACTGCAGACTGTCAGCTTTAATTTGAGGGTATTTACATCCAAATCAACTATTCCTATATGTGCCTCCCACTTTTTAAGGGACCAAAAGTAATGGGACAGTTGACTTGAAAGCTACTTCATGAACAGGTGTGGACTTTTCCCTCATTATTTCATCATCAATTGAGCAGGTAAAAGGTCTGGAGTTGATTCCAGGTGTGACATATGCATTTGGAATCTGTTACTGTCAACTCACAATATGAGTTCCAAAGAGCTTGTCACTATCAGTGCAGCAAGCCATCATTAGGCTGAAAAATAAATCAAAACAAACCCATCAGAGGGATACCAAAAACATTAGGTGTCGCCAAATCAACTGTTCGGAACATTCCTAAAAAGAAAGAATGCAACAGAGAGCTCAGCAACACCAAAAGACCCGGAAGACCACCGAAAACACCTGTTATGGTTGACAGAAGAATTACTTCCCTGGTGAAGAAAAACCTCTTCACAACAGTTGGCCAGATATCTGGAACACTCTCCAGGAGATGTACAGTATATGTGTCAAAGTCAACAATCAAGAGAAGACACCACAAGAGTGAATATAGAGAGTTCACCACAAGATGTAAACCATTGATGAGCATCAGAAACAGGAAGACTATATTAGAGCTTGCCAAACAACATCTAAAAAAGCCAACATCCTATGGACAGATGAGACAAAGATCAACTTGTACCAGAGTGATGGGAAGAGAAGAGTATGGCAAAGGAAAGGAACTGCTCATGATCGGAAACATACCACCTCATCAGTGAAGCTTGGTGGTGGTAGTGTCATGGTGTGGGCATGTATTGCTGTCAATGGAACTGGCTCCCTTGTATTTATTGATAACGTGACTGCTGACAAAAGCAGCAGAATTAATTCTGAAGTGTTGGGCAATATTATATGCTCAATTTCAGTCAAATGCCTCAGAACTCATTAGATGGTGCTTTACAGTGCATATAGACAATGACCCAAAGCATACTGCAAAAGCAACCAAAGAGTTTTTAAGGCAAATAAGTGGAATGTTATGCAATGGCCAAATCAATCATCTGACCTGAATCCGATTGAGCATGCATTTCAATTGATGAAGACAAAACTGAAGGGAAAATGCCCCAAGAACAAGCAGAAACCAAGCGTTCCAGGCCTCTGTCTGTACTTGACTGCAAAGGATTTGCAACAACAAATTGTTTCGTTTGTCCCATTACTTTTGGTCCCTTTTAAAAAGTGGGAGGCACATATAGAAAACATTGTACTGTAATTCCTACACTGTTCACCTGATTTGGATGTAAATACCCTCAAATTAAAGCTGAAAGTCTGCAGTTAAAGCACATCTTGTTTGGTTCATTTAAAATTCATTGTGGTATTGTATAGAGGCCAAAATATGAGAATCGTTCCGATGTCCCAATATTTATGGACCTGACTGTATGTCTGTGTCATGTGATTAGCTCACGACACAACTGGGAATGACCTCAATAGCCAGGTTCCCTACAGGTCTATGCTGTTTTCTTTAAAAGCGTTATACAGATTATTCATATAGTTGATATAATCTTCTGACGTTGTATTAATTTTCATTTTTCTATTTGTGTGGCTGTGCTTTTTATCAGTACATGGGTAATCCAAATTATATGTATGTTTTATGTTACGGTATGTTTTTGGGGGGGATGTTTTTTTTTTTATGTTTGGGTTGTGCAATAACAATATAGATTTTAAAGGTCATATCTCCAGTTATACAAGGTGAAAGAGCTCTCCTTTAATTAAACCTTTATTAAGTTCCTGTATCTTATTTCAGAGTTTGGAAAGAAAGAGGAGAAACGGGATTCGGCCATGTTTCAAGACCCTAGAAGCACTAGGAAAGTTCTCCCAGGTCTCCAGCTGTACCAAGCAGCATTTAAGCAGAACCTTCCAGTCATGGCTGAGGCCTTGGCTCATGGGGCAGAAGTCAACTGGGTTAATGTAAAAGAAAACAACTCTACGCCTCTTATACAAGCAGTGCATGGGGTATGAGATACGTATTCATAACTTACATAAATGTATGTACGTATTCTATGTAGTTCAATTAACCTTGATGCTGCTCCTGACTGTTTGCATGCCATGGCTGCTAAACAGCAAAGGATCCCGTAACACGTTTTATAAGAAATAATTTTTTTCAGGATTATCTGCATCTTGATTATTGAAACATGAACTTGATTTTTCATGGGCGTTTCCATTAATTTGTATTAATTAAAAAGGGATCTTAATTATCATCCTGTTTAGGGCTCTCTATTGGCCTGCGAGTTTCTGCTACAAAATGGTGCCAACGTTAATCACCTTGATGTGAAAGGGCGAGGACCGTTACATCATGCAACAGTGCTGGGTCATACAGGGTAAGTGGCAAGAGAGAGACTCTACTTTATACACTAATGGGTTATTTCACAGGGAAGGAGGATCCAATGTTGGAAATGCAAATGCAGTTTGGCAAATGTATTACAGTGCTGCATTTCGCCCCTAGGTTGCCAGCTGTACAGTAAAATGATATGACCCATTACCAGCACTTCCTGCCCACTTAAATGCAGCCCATAATTCATGAGTAGAATAAAGTTTTCTGATATTGGTCTATGACGGTATACAGAGTAAAATGATCATATACTAATTACCTGTAAGCTGTAAAAAAAAAAAAATGGCACCATTCACAATTATAATCCCTGGGGTCCAGTACTTTATTTTCTGTTTTACACTTATATTTATTAAACAACTCTGATGTTGGTGATATAAGATTTGCAGTATTTATTCTGCATATGGTGAATTTGTCTCCATCACATATTACAAGATCTGGGGGGTAACAATTCTTAATGCAGCATTAAATGAGGAAATTGGCATCTTTTGTGGCATTTCCCCAAGCTTTTGGGTTGCAGTACTAGCCTGAATCAGATAGGCTGGAGTACAAGTACACCTGTCACCCCTGATAGTGTGTTTGTTTGAACTTCATCTTGATATCCCCACACAATATATTACTGATTTATTTACGGAAGATTAGGTATTGCTAGATCATGGATGGCTAATAAAGGCCCAACGATATAGTGCACACACATTTAGTGATATCGTTCATTGGCCACATCCAGGAGCATGCTGTCACACAGGGGGTTTAGAACAACCCGCAGGAGCCTTAAAATGTGGTGTCTGATTGCTTGTCCACAGTATTACACTCCAATCAATGAAAGGTGCTGTGAACAATAAATACCCCAAAATGCAAAACCTAATAACATGAGTGACTTATATCCTCTGTACAACGCTGCATAAATCTGTGGCGATTATATAAATGATAAAATTGATAATTGTAAATAATAATAGTGCATCCTGTTTAAATTAATTGCAAACTGTATATCCATGCTGGTTTGCACTTACCATAAATACAGAAATAACAACAGGAATTGGGGAAAATATGATGATTTTTTATTTAGGGTAAGATAAATTTATTACCCATATTTCTTAATGCATTTTACAGTTATGGGTACAGGTAATGGTCACCCAAGGTCACCTCAGTCATGAGTTGTTTAAGTAAATAAATATTCTAAACAGAACATTTTAGCAGCAAATAAATAAACACGGCAGCATACAAATGAAAAAGAATCGGGGAAGAAATTAGAAAAACAACTAACACAGAAATAAGAAAAGAGAAAGTACCACACGCCTTTCTCCCTCAGCGATATGTGCCTCCTCATCCCAAAAGACAAGACTCCGAAAACCTGATCAGAAACAAATATATTATGCCCGCAGTGCCCCAAGCGGGAGACTCCGATTGAACCCTGCCAACCTCCAAGTAAAGAAACAATGTACTTCTTCACAGCCTCCTCATCTAAACAGCATATGACTGGTGTAGTTAATACATGAGGAATGCCAGTAGTTAAAAGAACAAACAGAACTATTTCACAGAATGTATGAACTATAGGGCAGTCCCATAAGAGATGTATTTATTTTTTATTAACAGTTTCTTATATAGTGCAGCATATTCCGTTGCGCTTTGCAAAATGAGACAGTGATACAACAAACAGGGTATTTACAGGCAGTCAAAAGGTAGGAGGGCCCTGCTCGCAAGCTTACAATCTATAGGAGATCCCACTGTGATGAAATTTGAGTGCTAAGCATCTGTTGTTTGTCTTAAAATGTAATACTCTTACGGACTGGGGGTTAAGTAGGAATGATGTAGGATAAACTGAAAGCCGAGATGGGAAATTTTGTCCCTTTATGACCGAATGTAACACTTACAATATACTGGTCCAAATGGCGATAACGTACAACAAACCCCTAATTTAGGAGAAGGGGCGTGAAGCGGTTTAAAAAGAAAAATACAACTTCGTTTTAGGGAGATTTTAAATTTTTTTTGCCCTGACATTCAAATTAACAAAGGTACAGTAAGTGATAATCACACATGAGGTGTGAGATTTGGACCTGATAGGGACAGTTCAGGTGTCAGGTTTCAGCGATGTTCCCACTAGATATTCCCGCTATGTTTGGTTGTGCACATTTCTACCATACAAATTTTATTCTTATTATTATTTTATTTTTAAATCCTTTGGAGAAACTATGTTGAGGGGAAGCTTTGATGGATTTATCCCTGCTACTTAATTAGAGACTTGGTATGTCATTGACACCTCTGACCCTCCAATGGCAGGGTGTCCATGAGTAATGCTGGCCAACATTTATATTTAGTTAGACATATAGATGAGAGGACATTGTAAAATTGCTGGTCTGGAGGTTGGTATTGTCTATAGACAAAGCCAGTATTAATATCACGTACATACTGTTATTTTACATGTTTCATGTTTTACGTGTTCCTCTCACACAATAGATTTGAAGTGCCATCTTTAAATTCTTTAATATCATAGTATGTAATTTGTTTGTATCTTCAGTGTATAGTGCTTTGTTCTTTTAGAATTTTATAAATTATTAGAATAGTCAGTGATATATATATATATATATATATATATGACTTTTTTTTTTATTTGCTCAATTAGATTTATAAAATGATGTATTTGTCTGCTTACCTGCCTTCATATTAATAAATATTATTATTTATTTATTTTCACCAAGGCAAGTGTGTTTATTCCTGAAACGGGGTGCCAACCAACATGCTACTGATGAAGATGGAAAAGACCCTTTGAGTATTGCTATAGAGGCTGCTAATGCGGACATAGTAACACTGTACGTATGAACGCCATTGCATGTTTGTTGAGGAATGTAACCACTTATACACTTTTCACCTTAAGAAATATATCTATATTATAATAATATATGTTATATTCGTAACATGAATTTTAGAGCATATATATATATATATATATATATTTTTTTTTTTAAATCGAATGGATTTTTGTTTTTAAACATTTTTTCATAAAAAGTTAAAATGTAACTGATTAGCGTTTTATTTTTTTAGACCCCAATAATTGTAGATTTTTTATTTAAGAACCTTTTTTTTTCCAAAATACATTTAAATATTTGAGTGAAAAAGAAAATTAGTGAGCGTCTCATACAGAAAGACCCATCACACTAATAAAACTGGGACTGGTGGAGCGCTAAAAAATGAGTTTAGCATAGTACAATAAAAAATTACTATTTATTTACTGATATTGATTAAAATAGGTATATCTAGCAGCAAATGTAAATCACAGTAAACAATTTAAAATGCATAAATAAAATCAATGATTTTGTAAATGTGGACAAGAGAGGTTTTATACATAGTAGATGGATCCCCACTGGTTGATATGTGGTAGCTTCTTGATCAATCGGTCATAGAGTCCCTGGTGTGTATCTGGACTGGCAAGGTGTTTATAAGAGAGTCCATAAACCCGCAGGATAGGTTTCGCAGGAGGGTGAATTGTAATCTTCACTTGGTTGTACGATTGTGCGATCCTTATATCCTGACTGTGAGCAGGTGGTGCTGTCCCAGTTGAAGTAGTGGTAGAACAATTGGTAGCCAGAATCCAGGGAATTAGCAACCACTTGAGATCAGAAATTTAAATACTCCAAATAGAAACCACCCTGTTATCCCCTTGCTGTATTGTTCCCTCTATATTGTATTGCAGCTGAGAAAAATAGATGAAAGGAAGCATTTTCTGCGCCTAGGTGCAGAAACTTAGTCAAGATGAGCCTGGCTCTATCTGTATGTCCATCTGTTTCCATTGTATTGTTAGTACCCCAGTGGCATAACACACCTGTTCCCATTATGACCCATTCCTTGCCCCCCTACATAAACCAATCCCCCCCCCCGGGTCAGAGTTAAAAATTAAACCTCCACTTACATTGCATGTTGTAAAAAGTATATTACTGGTTAATTACCGTTTTTGTACCTTTCACATTGAACCCATTGTGAAAGGTACAAAAACGATAATGCACCAGTTAAATCCTGGTACCTGCCCCCCCCCCCCCTCCCCTGGTACTAGGCAGCGGGTACCGTACCCCGGTTCCCTCCCCCTCCCCTGGTACCTGGCAGCAGGTGCGGGCTAGCTGTGCAGTTTGTAGCGGGGTTGCCCGCACTGGGGATCTGGGCAGCGCGGTCCGTGCTGGGGAGGCAATGGGGTCCCTGCGGTGAATGGGCGGATGCCGGCTAGCACGCTTTTTACCCATTTTGAATTATCAGCTTTCTTGAACCGGTAATTTTAAAACTGGCACTTTCACACTGCAGCTCTAACCGTTTTGAAAGGCAAAAAAATTGGCAATATACCGTTTTAGAGCTGCAGTGTGAAAGGGGTATAAGAAGCTAACACTTTACTTTTTAGCAGTTTTACCAAAAATGCATACAAACTGATTTTTAAAAATTACTTTCTATATTTGTAAGTTATCTAGTAAGAACATTACATAGAATAATAATTCACATAGATACATATTGTACATTCATTGTTGGGATAACTGAGTTGATACAAAATTCACAGGCAACAGCATTTGTCTACAGTACATTTTAGGACATTAGTATAGGATAACAAATGATTTACTGTGCACCCTTTTATTCAGACTTTTTAAATTGATTTCTTCACATCTTCTCCAATCTCTATAGATTGCGCTTGGCACGTATGAATGAAGAGATGCGGGAATCTGAAGGATTTTACGGACAGCCAGGTCAATATTCCACTAACAGCCATACTGAAATGCAATATAGAAAGTGCATGCAAGAATTTATTAGCTTACAGCTTGGCCATTCTGAGTCTTTAGGGAGGAAGGTGAACAGCAACTCATCCAATTAGTGTGTCACATATTATTTATATGTTCACATAACTGGAATTATTTTGATCTTTTTTTTTTTTTTTAAATAAGGGGATTTACATATTATGAGGTGATATATTTTTTTACTGTAGTAATCACTTCAATGATGCAAATCATTTTACAGTATTTTATATGAATAACCAGTTACCCATAAGGATTGTGTATGAATATATGAGACCGATGAATGAGTAATTTATATTTTAAAAGTGATAAATGGATAAAATGAGTATTTAGCATTGAATGTAAAGGTCCATACACACTGGGCAATTTTGTCCAGCGTGTATGGACAGCGATGACTGCTGTCATCGCTGGGGTGAAAGCTGCTCACGGCATACACCAGCAGATGCTGGTGTATGCAGTGGCGGCCGACAACGATGATGTGGGAGCGCACAGCAGTGCTCACCGTTCATGCCCTGTTACACACTGGGCAAACTGATGGGAGCGCACAGCAGTGCTCACCGTTCCTGCCCTGTACACACAGATGGGAAAACTGAGTGGCTCTGAAAGACGCCCAGTGTGTATGGGGCTTAAATCATGCCAGTGTGCGCAATTATGTGTCTGCACATTTAAATTCATAGTCTGTGTTTTGAGCTACATGCAACCTTAAAGCTTACCTATAGATGCTATAGGGGCAGATACGTGGGAATTATCATCATTAACTCAATATCTGAACCAACTTGTGTAGGTGCAAAATATGTACCTTGTGCAAAATTATGTTCAAAGCTGTGTGTAACCTACATTATACCCAACATAAAGGGTGTTGTGAACTGTACTGCTAATCATAGTATTTCCTAGTTAGCCTTTCCAAGTGCAAAGGGCCAGTACTGGTATGTAAGAGAATTTCTGTGCAATGTATATTTACTGACCATCTTTGTCCTTAGGGGACACAAATTTAATGCAATTATAAAACTGTGCACTAGTTGAAAGTGTTTGTTTTGTGTACTTCTCAGCTACTTGAAGATCATTGTATATATTTATAGACTACCATAAAAAAACGAATTCGCAATAGATGTTGGAAAATGTATTGATGTTCTGTGAAAATTACCTTTTTTTTAGCAAATAAGAAGTATTAATGAAGTTCTGCTTTCTGGCAGGGCCAGTCACAGGACATTATGGGGGTATGCAATGTGCCGCCGCTATTTCCGACGTGGGAAATAGCGGTGGCTCCCTATTCAATGCTGTCATTAATGAAAGCATTGATGCAGGATCACGGCAGAACGGCCTGACTTCAGAAGCTGTCCGGCCCGTTCTGCCGATAACGCCCGTGGATTGTCGTGATCTGGGCCACAGATCGACAATTCACGGCCGTTTTCGCGGCCACGCCCCCTTTGCGCCCATCGGCAGGCGGGACATTGAATCCCGTCTGTTGTTTTGCGGTCAATCTGACCGCAAACGGGCCAGGATCATGGCTGTCGGCGGGTATCGACAGCCATGATCCCAGATTGCATAGCCCCTTAATTTGGTTATACATGTGCACTAGAAATATAACTTGTTTATTAAAGATATAGCCTTCACTAGTGTGGTTTATAGAGGGTTTTAGCATTGATAAGTGAAACAATTTATTTCCACATAGATTTAGGTTTTGGAAAATTATTGTAACCGCCAAAACTGTGGAGTCTTCTAATACAAATCCTTCAATCCATAACGGTATTGAGCAGAATAATATTATTCAAGGTCCACATGGCTGTAGGTCGACAGGGTGATTAGGTTGAAACAAGCATTAGGTCGGCATTGGCAAGGCCGACATGCATCTTTCAAATTTTTGTTCTGAATGTCGACACTGATGACATGGACACCATATTGGTGCACCGTGTCACCCTATTACATTTTACAATTACCGGCAATGGCAGAAAGTCTAATCAGCCAGAGTTGAAGGAGGTGCAGGTCTTTCACCTCAAACCCAGTGTTTGAGGTGGAAGACCTGCAGCGTAGTATGGAGACTCAGTAGATTTCATGACTTTGTGTCCAGGGATGCTTCTTCTGAATAGAAGGTATTGCATTCAGCTTCTCTTAGCTTTTTTCACAATCCACGTGATCAAGTAGTGTCCCCCAGGAAGAAGAAGGAGAAAAAAAAGATACTTAATGTTCCATCTATGAATTTTGCTAGATTACACTGCGATCCCTCCCATATTTGGTTATTCGTGAGAATGGTATGACTTCTGTCTTTTTATCTTTCTTTAACCTACACTTGTTCAAATTGAGGGAGAGGTTGGAGGGGAGGAACTTTTGTATTTGAAACGTTAACCTGTTAAGTGCTAGTGCCTCAACCCTCACTATACATCATGGTCAAGAACTGTCT
This sequence comes from Crinia signifera, assembly GCF_055691185.1. Taxonomy (NCBI): domain Eukaryota; kingdom Metazoa; phylum Chordata; class Amphibia; order Anura; family Myobatrachidae; genus Crinia; species Crinia signifera. The sequence continues at coordinate 228,727,766 of NC_139219.1, forward strand.
ACATAAGGACATACTTTTCCCTTCAAATAAATTGTGGGCATACTGGCCTACTCCAAGAATATCTGGGAGACTTTTGGGTATGGATCATTGGATAGACAGCAACTAGGTCGATGAGCATTATGTCGACATGGGGTTATGTCGACAGGGTCATTAGGTCTACATGGGGAAGGTCTACAGTCAAAAGGCCGACATGGGGTTTTTCACTTTTTTTTTGTCCCGAATGTCGACATGGACACCTTCAGTCATGCATGTCGACCTTGTGGTGTCGACCTAATGCTTGTCGACCTAGTTGTTGTAGACCTGGTGACTGTATGCGGATAATCTGAGTAGTTCCCACAGGCCTCCCTGGAGAGCAGTTTACCCTCTTGCATCCATCCCTAGTGAATAGGTGGTTTGCGGGATGATCTATATATCATCATGGCCTTCCCCATCTCTGTGGAACCGCGATCCACAGTATTACATTTATGATTTGGCATGCCTTGAGGAAGGGGATTCGATCCCCAAATTTTCACATCAACAATGCACCTGCACTTTTTACTTTTAAGCAAGCCTTATGAGTAACGCCTACCTCTTTGCTGCTGTAAATAGGGATTGTTACCCCTGAAGGAGGGCACCAAAGCCAGCTACCCCAGATGGGGAGACTGGAGTGTATCATTTAAGGCAACTCCTTTTAATGTGATGCGTTGTTCCTTTAATGTCATGACTTGTTTTTGTTCTCAAGAGCTGAAAACATGAAAACAATACATGAATATTTGCCATCGAAAACATGTTTGCAGTGGAAATGTAACTTGATGGGGGGCGTCCTAATACAATCACCTTTGTTCAAAATATACCTTCTTTTATGCATATGATTTGAACTTCCAACTCCAAGAAAAAAAAATTCCATGTGATATTTTAATGCAAGACATATGAATCAAAAATTCCAGGAATTATGCAGTGCTTGAGGGTTTTGGGGATCTGGGAAAATCATGCTGGTTAAAGCCTTTCTTGTTTGAAATGTGATAGTTGTTGTTTTTTTTTTTTTTTTTTCTTAAAAATGTTGAAAGCAGACATTTAGAAGTACATTTCTTTTATTTGAAGATTTGATATTTATGCTTTAACAGTATCCAAACCAGACTTTCAGCCACCTGAGACCTTTCTGTAACAATTTAACCATTTGTTGACATTCAATCTGCTGAACAGATGCAAAATATATATATATATTTTTAGTCCTTTACAATGTGTCATAGCCTACCTATATAGATATTTACTTGTATTCAAATTGTGTTTTCTATATTTAATAATTGCAAAGTTTGACAAAAAAAACTTTGTTCGCATGTGAGGCAATTTAATATTGATGTCCCTAACAAAGTAACGTCTTAGAAACCTTTAACGAAGTTTGGAAGAATTACATTTTTATTATTTATAGTTGAATAAAACTTTTTCACCTTTCCTTTCATTTTGTAAAATTTAAAAAAGCTATTATTGCAGACCCCTTCTTCCAATGGCTGTTCATATTCTTACTCCCTTCTCATTTAGCTGTCCCCTATATTATGCTCTAGAATATAGCACATAACTGTAAAAAATAAATTTGAGCCATAAAAGGTATGTTCTACAATTTAGACTGTACACTGGGTGCATTTTGAACGTCATGAGAATTCAACTACACCTGAATTGTGACTACACTACAATAGTCAGGTCAGTTATAGGGTACATGCAATTTAGTTCAAACCTATCTGCCTTTACATACATTTTTGCCTAATGATATGGACTATATGGGAGCACACATGGCATCGCAAGGCAAAATAAACACTGTGTCATTCAAACTAGATCTATAGATTGTAAGCTTGCGAGCAGGGCCCTCCTACCTTTTGACTGTCTGTAAATACCCAGTTTGTTGTATCGCTGTCTCCTTTTGTAAAGCGCAATGGAATATGCTGCTCTATAGAAGAAACTGTTAATAAATAAATAATAAATAAATGTAATGCGATTTGAAATATAAAGTTTGCACACAATAATAGCACTGTGTGTGTGGGCACCTTTACTCTTCTCATGGAGATATAGCGATATACCATAGTAACAGATATCAAGTTGTACTTGCACACCTATCCCATTTGCTGCATCTGGCATGACATGCCTGGCTTAACTCCCACGCTGTGAACTTTTTCCTCCATTGTGCCATGTTTTACCTCACTTTGCATGTTTTTTGCTTATAGTGTAGAGGGCACTTAGAATTAATGTTAAGTCACAAAGTCTGTAGCAAACTAAATTGAGCTGTTTGGCTTGATTTGTGGATGGGTGTATGCGGACACATCTGTATTGATAAATAATGCATGTTTAGCATATGGCTGCACCTTGTTCCCCTTCTAGTCCCATTATTGTCTGATCATTTATAGTACTGGCCTATGATATGCTGGTTTGCACGTAGCAGGAGGGTTTGGTTGTAAAGAAAAAAGAAAGGGGAGCAGAGCTGCAAAGGTTGGGACACATAGGACTTGAGATTGAGGTAACCCTTCATATGCCAGGCCCAATGTAGTAGTAGGATGTTCCATGTAAAACACATGTTCTAATTAAATTGAATATTAGAACACACTGGGGGAAATTTACTAAGATGTGTATTCTACTTCACATGTGATGTTGCTATGGGCAACTAATCAGATCCTGTCTACTATCTTCTAGAGCAGGGGTGTCAAACTCAAATTCATCGGGGGCCGCATCAGCAGTTTGGTCACCCTCAAAGGGCCGGTTGTATCTGTAGGACTATGTGTCCACTCTTTATTATCATAAATTTATTGTCACTGCATTCAATTATTACTGTTTTTTGTAATAATGTAAGTAATAACTAGCAGGGAGATTGGCTGGGGGCCTGGGACAGGGCACAGTGATGTGACGTCAGATCGCCCAGCAGGTGACCTGGGCCTCTGGGTTCGCAGGACTCTCGCTAGAGTTCTGGACTGGTGGTGACAGTGGAACTGATAATGATAATGACCCTGGACACAGGCAGCCGCACTGCAGATTTGTGGGCTCAGGCTGCGGCTGTGTGCTGCTGGCCTGGCTCTCTGCCTGCCCGGCCACGGACTCTGGACTGGACAGACTGGTCTGGACAACAAGAGACAACACAACTGTGCCCACCCCACTGCCGAACTTACAGTAAATATACTGAACCAACTGATGCCACTGCTGCGCAGTGCGGCACCACAGGCAGGAGGCAGCTCACCGCCGGGCCGGCGTCCAAGTCCGACAGGCAGCCGCAGCAGCATGCACGTCACAGTGTCACTGGCACTGCTGTCAGGCGGGCGTGTGTCACACATGGCAGCGCCGTAGCCGCTGCCCGCAGGAGGAGCCAAGGAGGAGTCGGGCACGTCACACAGTGACACTAACAAGTCTGTGTCCACTGTCCTGCCTCCCTCCTCCTCCCAGCGAGCGTCGCGGCGGAGTGACTGTGTCACCCGGCTTCCTCACGTTGTTAGGTATGTCTGTCAGTCTCGAGTCGTCATGTGAGTGTCACTGAATGTGATGTGACACTCACACTGTGATGGCTTCCCGCAGTAATGTAATCGGCGCCAGGCGGGGGTGGGTGGCGGCGGCTGCGCGGGCCACATGACGAGATCTGGCGGGCCGGATTTGGCCCGCGGGCCTTGTGTTTGACACCTGTGTTCTATAGGGTACTAAATAAATAAGAAGTAGATTCTGATTGGTTGACCATATCAACATCATATGAAGTAGAATACACATCCATACCTCCCAACTTTGATGGTCCCTGAAAATGAGGGGGTGTGACTATCCGGAAAGGGGGCATGGCCTATACTCGCATCTTCCCACAAGGCCACACCCCGAGGGATGCGGAAAAGTCCCCAAAAACCACAATGTTCCCTTGTTAATCGGGACTGTTGGGAGGTGTGCACATCTTAGCTAATTTCCCCCACTGATTCTAATGGTATCCCCCAAACATCACTGTATAGACATCACTTATGTATTCTTTAAAAATAATGCAGAGTAACAATTACTTAGATTCTAGATAAGATTTCTCTGTTGCATCCTACAAAATTATAGAATCTGACTGGTTGCTATGAGTAAAGGGGCATACACACGTAGAGATCTGTGCTAAGCAATTTTGCTGGTGTCAAGATCTCCCATGGAGAGCACATACACACGCAGAGATTTGTGCTAAGCAATTTTGCTTAAGCAAAAAAAAGCCGGGTAGTGGTTCAGAATGAGAGATTGCGATCAGTATCTCTCATTCTGTACAAACAGAGAGATTTGCTAAGCAATCTAACTAGATTTTGACTGCATGCACTGACTTAGTTAGCAAGAGATATTTAATCTCTCGGAGCATACACACGGAGAGATCTGTGCTTACTTTCCAAGCAATCTAGTCAGATTGCTTAGAAAATAGCACAAATTTGCTCCGTGTGTACACCCCTTAACACCTCCACTTATCTGTTAGAAGCTTTAGTAAATATACTCTTAAATATTTTTAAACCCGTTCTGGACATGTTTGATACAATTAGGATGGGTGGTTAATGAGAGAGGTTTATATGAGACCCGAGTTTTCCTGTACCCTCGCCTCGAGCCTGTGGGCCTGTTTATTATTTTTCCTATGGTGCAAGTACATCTTTGTGTATTTTATATATTGGATACTCTGCTCTTTTCTTTTTTCCTTTCATCTGTCTGGATACATGGAGGCTCCTAGCAGGTATAGATCTTTGTATGTTAGTTACAATTCATCTAATGCATGCAAAAGGTCTATATGGTTTATTTATCATCTTGTCCAGCGTAAACTTTAACACATTGTATGGTGCATATTTTGCATAATATCCCACTAGGACATTAGTAGTTATTGTACCATGTCTTTATCCTGTATAATGTGAAACTTTCCCAGCAATACGCTATATTTCAATTAAGGATTTTTCATATTTCATGTAACTGATTACAGTTTTTTTTCCCTCGTAGGTGATGAAACGTATCAAGATATATTCAGAGATTTTTCTCATATGGCATCGAACAATCCTGAAAAACTGAATCGCTTTCAGCAGCCCGATTCACAGAAGTCTTGAATTTTGTGCAGTATCTGCGTGCTTCATGTAACAAACCTTCCTTGCCCACCCAACAACTAACTAATAACTATTATTCCCAATTAAATAACTCTGTATATCGAGACAAAAAATAACATTGTCTGCTGTTCTATGTTACTCTAATGCAATAATTTATTTACAACACATGGAGATTTTTTTTTTTTAACTCCCCCTGTTTTGATGAGCAGTATAACGCAAATATAATTTTCTGTTGACTCCCTTTCCAATCCCAATCACCACTACCTAGTGTTATTCGGCACAACTATTGGTTTGTATTGCACTTCGTAATGGCAAAAAGCTATTGAAGCAGTATTTTGCGGCTTTCAATCAGAATCCTTCAATTTTATCATAAACTCGGTTATCAAATTGAGTTCCTTTTAAGTGAGTTTAATATTTTATTGTTTTTATACTTCAGTAATAAGGGGCATACTTAGTTTGTGGATATTACTTATCTGCTGTAACCCATGACAACCAGATTCTGGGTTCCAGCATTTGGCTGTACACCTGTGTAACAAACTATTTTATGCAGACTGAGAACCCCCAGTATCTGTATTTTATGTGCTAGAGAGGCATCTGAGGGGCATATCCAGGCAGCCGCAGATTTTACCCCATGGCTAATTGTCGGCTCAGACCTATTCAGTTAGGTCCAGTAGTCCCGCACAAAGCACTTGGGTAAGCGCGTGTTACTGTCACGTTAACCGCGTGGGCAAAAGGCAGAATAATTTAAGGGCTCCAACGCAGTAAACCCTGCATCAAATTGGACAATGTCCCATAACTTCAGTAGTAACCACATTACTGAATGTGACCTGTCTTAATTTAACCCTTTGAGCGCCAACGTTGCTGTGAGAGGTCCTCAAAATATCCACTAAAAATTCCAGAGTCGGTCACAGCGACTGTTCTTTTTTTTTTTTTTGGTGCAATATTTAACTAAACTCCAATGGTCTTGGCTGTATTTGTATTTAATTATACTAAAATAACCATTTTTAGCAGATATTTTGAGGATCCTCCACAGCAACGTTGGTACTTAAAGAGTTAAGACCGTATTTTGTAGCTGAATAGTCATTTCTTTTACTTGTTAAAAATGACAGTGTTTTTAACCATTTATCGCCTGTGCATTTATAGAAAGTGAGATCGCACCATATGAATTGCGATCTATTTCTACCTATTTTGCTTTTAAGCAATGGTTTATATACATTATAAAGATTGTTTTAAATAATGAAACGACACCTGATCTTAGCATGCGTTCTAATGTTGCTGTATTATGACTATTAGAAATGAAATATGTATAAGTATTTAAAGATTGCATTAGTCTTCTTGTATTGGTGAAAGCCATATCTCATATCCTTTTTATATATAAAAAAAATGATTTGTGTTTGCAAAAGAAGTGTACATAGAATGCAGTACTATAAAATATTTTATAAATACATTGATTGTACATGGACTGTTCTCTAAAGAAATGTTGTTGATCTTCTATGATGGCACATAACGGTGGCAGCAGTGTCATGGAATTCTAAAATGTCTGCCTGTGTATAACACAGGATTGTGTGTTTTCATTCTTATATGAAGTCTTAATGGAGAAAGCCTAGACCAGGGGTAGCCAACTCCAGTCCTCAAGAGCTACCAACAGTTTACATTTTCCAGATAACCCAGCTGCTGCACAGGTGCACTCATTACTGACTGGCACATTTTAAAAGATCCATGGGTGGAGCTAATTGCTTCACGTGTGATTCTGTGAGGAGATCTGGAAAACATTAACTGTTGGTAGCTCTCGAGGACTGGAGTTGGATACCCCAGGCCTAGACTGTCCACACTTCCACCATTGGCAATATCGCAAACAGCCAGGTAAAGCTAGAGACAAAGCATACTGGAAAATAATAAACCTTTTACTTAGGGTCAGCTTTTATTTTATAAGGATGATTGTGTTGGTAAAATGTGACCACAGTAATACTTGTTTATGCATAAGACCAAAGCTGAATACCAGCGAAAAGTTTTCTATTTGTTAAAACTTGTGGATATTGTGAATGGTGCTTTCAGCATTTATGCATTTTATAGTAACGAGGATATAAAACATGGTTGTTCTCTTACTGCTAGATCTACAGTCGTACCTCAGTTTTGTTTGCATATGCTGTTCTCATGACTTTCTATTGAAAGTGCCCTATTTGCAGACATGCTTGCACCAATTTGCATTCTGTTTTCTGCATCAGCAGTTCCCTACAAGAACAAGGAGCTCCTTGCCCTTCTCGCCTTAGGACACTTGCATTACAGTTTGACAGGTGTACTAGCCCAGTCAAACTGCCCACCTGTCACTGCCCCTTGGAAGCTAGTTCATTCTGTCTACAGGCAAGGCCTTGTTGGAGAGGCATATCCAGATCCTCCCTGGTTATCCAGTTCCTTGTTTCCCTCCTGCGATAAAAATGTGTATGCTATCACTGTACAGAGATGAGTGTCTTGATAAATTGTCCCCAGCCAGCATCTTTAAATGGAAGATGTAATATATGAGGCCAATTTTGCAAACATTGTTTTTGGTAATTGGCTCCACAGTGCTATTGGCTAGTTGTGATGCATGCAAGAAGAAGTTAGGAATGTGTTTAAAGATAATTTGCTGGCTACAGCTATAGGTTATGGAGAAAGAAGCCTCACCGAGTGAGACCTGACTACTGTGGAAGTGAGGCTTTTGTAGAAATGTAACGGGCCTACTGACATTTATTATAGAACAGTATTCTGTATTTTAAAGTTTTCAATATTAAAATGTTTTTTCTTTGAAGTTACTATAATATAGTTTTATATTATACCCCCTCATGCTGACAAAAGAGACATGCATATTATATTTTACAGCAACTTTTTATGGATATCCCTCCACCAGTTTTATATTAAATGATGGCGGACATGAAGCATACAATGTTCCTCTCTCCATTAGAAGCATGAGATGTATAGCAATGATGTCCGTTAAACTGATGATATGCATTTCAAAATATCTGTAACACATTCCTATATTTGTTGTAAGCTTGACAATAGCATGTGCCATGACACCTTACTTTTCATGATAGAATGTTCTTGTCCCACATCTCCCATTTCACTCATTTTTGACTGTCTAGTTGATTTTTTTTTTAAAGAAGTGATTGAAATCAGATTGTACATTCCATCTTATACCAATGAAATGTGAATAATGTTTCCCAGTGGTAAGATGCTCATGTTCTGCAACTGAATAAAGGACCTTCTGTAAGATAAGAAACTGCCACAACTTTGGCAAAGCGTCTGCTTACTATATTATATAAGACGTGCTTGCACACCACTCAGTGTCCTATTTTCCATTGTGTTCTTCCCAGCATCGCTCTATTCTATTAAAAAAGTGCAATATTTTTCACATGAATGAAACAAGTGCTTTTGGTTTGGTAGATACGGTTATTTGGATTTGCAATATTCCTTCCAGTAAATATACTATGATGAATGTCAAACATATCTACTTTTATTGTAATCATTTTTGTAAGTTAAACTTGAATGTAGTTTTATTTTTCCTTACTCGAAGATAAAATAAACTGTCAGCACAGATGTATATTATGTAACAATTGTAAATACTTGATCAAATAATTTGTACACTGCAAAATGGAAAAATGCCATTTCAATAAAAAAAAAAGATATCAAACATTGTTACTTTGTTTGCTAGGACTTAATAATTGATGCATATACAGACTTATTTTGTACTGATGCTGTTTTAGTGTTCATTCTAGCACCTGCTAACTTGGAAAACCCATGCAGTTCCTCTTCCCTGCCTGGGGTGTCGCTGTCTGCTGTACTGCTTCTAGCACAATGTGGTCTGTATATCAGCACTGATATGCAAACCAGACCTGTGCTAGAAACACCACAGCAGACAGTGACACCCCAGGCAGGGAAGAGCAACTGCATTGTTTTTTAAAGATAGCGGGTGCTAGAATGAACACTACTGTTTTATGATGCCTATATACCACTGTCTTTTGCACTACAAGTAGTATCCAGTATCCAAACTTCAAAAGTGATAAAATGGAGAATGATAAACAACCAACCAATCAGCTCTTGCCTGACATTTTTTGTACTCCGTTTGTGGTGTGGCAGGTATGAGCTGATTGGCTGGCTGTTTATCACTCTCCATTTTATCACTTTTGAAGCTTAGTGCATCTGGCCCTATATCTTTAAACTGAGCAGCCCCAACAAAAGCGCAGTAATGTTTTAGGAATTATTCCTAATATTGCTACAGTACTATTTTAACTGGCAACACCAGCTAACTTCCCGAAATCCCCCAGATGGCTGCAGCTTGTAAGCTATCATACCTCCCAACATGACCCTCTCCAGGAGGAACACTTTGCTCTGTTTCTGGACTTCTCTCTTAATGTATGATTGCAGTCACCTGTTTTGAACAGGTAAATGGGTAAGAAAGGTATTTCCACAAAGGTGGTAGCAATCATACATTACGAGGGAAGTCCAGAAACAGAGCATCGTGTCCCTCCTGGAGAGGGTAATGTTGGGAGTTAAGAGCTATTAGAGTTACACTGCATGTATAAACTGAGAAGAGGGTTCTACTGACCCCCTTCCCAAACACAACAATGGTCCCAAGACTGATTTTGGAGATACAATAAGAAGGGATTAGCATAACTACTAAAAACACCTATAAACTTTTTCAACTATATAAGAGATGATTTGCACGGTAAAACATTCCACGCTAGAGTGTTTTCTTTAAACCTATATGTGTAGTGCAAAGTCTGTGGGCAGTAGAAGAGCGTGTATAGAGGTCAAAGTTAGGCATAAGTCTCCTTGATGCTTTAATGGATACATCATAGCTTCAGAATTATCAGATGATAGCGCCTGATAATTCCTAAGATTTATCACACATGTGTTTCATTTAAGTCTAATTCTTTAACTACCAGGTATTTCCAGGCTAATGGTGTAACTTAAATTGTTTTTTTTTTTTTTTTTTAACAAGGCATCCACTCTCCGTAATAATCCATGTCAAAACATGTAGAGTCATCTCCCTGAAGGGCCTAGCACCTTCACCCTTTTATTTTTTATTTTACTTAGGGGGCTTTTCCACCAGGTGGAAAATCATTTTTTGGGGTGAATTTGACTCACCCTATTCAATCCCTTTACTGATTTGTTTGCATCGATGAAAAAACATGATGCAAATTCACATGTTTCTGGCAAATTTACATCTGTTTTCACGTGTTTTGGGGATAAAAAAATTTCTGTTGAAAACTGATAGGCAAATTTTTGCTGTGTTTTTCACCTATTAAAAAACTCCCCCTTAGTGGGGGCAATAACAGTAAACGGACATATAGGTCTATTCATGAAGCAGTGAAAAGTCTGGAGAAGTCGCCATTGTTACATCTTTGAAGTAACAATTATCAAGTGCATTTGATACAATTATACATACCAGATGATTGCTTGTCACCAGTGGCTCACTTCTCCACTCTTTTCACTGATTCATGACTTGTATCTAGGTGTGAGTCAAAGGCATACACAAGTCTGTGGAAAAAAATTCAAATAACAAATGGCTTTATACAACCGGCATTAAAAGTGAATGCTAAATCAGAGTGGTTTGGCAGTCATTACTATTGCGCTTTGGAATACATTTGTTAAAACTGAACAAGTAATGGATTTTCTCCTTCAAAGTTTTCAAAATTATCTTTCTAGCAGCTTTTTGCTGCAGGTGCATATAGTTTATTTGTAACCACCATTCTCTAAATTAAATTAGTATTGGGTCTTATTTTCTTTTACTAAAATTACTGCACCGTCATTTTTAAACCTGGACCCTAACAGACATACTTTTGTGTATGCACTTTGTCTCCTTTCCTATTTTAAGGTTGTTTGAAGCAAAGCTAGATAAAGAAAAAAAGACACTGTTAACAGCCCACTTATAGCTCTTTCTCCTCTGTCCCGTCTAAGTGAGCTGCTGAAGCTCCAGAGCCGGGGGGATGAATTCTGCCCTTTTGAAGGATTTTTATAGGTGAATATTTTCGGGATATGGTGATAGTCAGAAATTGAGGCAGAGACAGACTCACATAGACAATTATAACTTTTTATGTAGTATTTATTATTATTATTATTATTCTAGACACAGCAAAAATACCGGTACAGAAACCATACAATTTCCAAAAGAGAACTTTACAAAAAAAAGGGAAAAAAATACACATGATCCAACAGGATAATTGTGGTACATGGATCAAACAATATCCATTAAAGCCTTTATTGTAAATTTTGGTACTTGTTTCCTAGCACGGGGCCCACGATTTTAATCTTGTTACATAGTTTTGATCGCATCGCATGCGACCAGATCGCATGCGATGCGATCAATGCGGTCAAAGCGATGATTTCATTGTATAATCACCCTGATGGGTGATAAGTATGTTATATGCACCCCCATTGTTAACACCACCGCCACTAATAACGCCAACCCGAAGCGTGGCGAGCCCGCGAGGGGCGGTGGTATGCGTCCTCCGACCTTTTCATACCCCCACTATCCACGTCGGTGTGGAGTTGATTTTATATAGTGTGGCAAGCCCCGTGTAGCGAGCCCCGCGAGGACGTGGATAATTTCACATTTATCACACGTGGATAATTTCACATGCTCGCCACGCTTCGGGCTCGGTGGCTCGCTACACTATATAAAATCAACTCCACGCCGACGTGGATAGTGGGGGTATGAAAAGGTCGGAGGACGCGTACCGGCGCATACCATCGCATATTACTAATTAAGGCATGTGATGGGTGCCGTGCTAGGACACAAGTACCCAAATTTTTAATTCAATGTAGCAAAAGGTCTCAGCTTGATATAAAGTAACAAAGTGGAGATGCTATAAGAAAATCAGAAAATTACTACCTTCTAGGATAAATGACAGTCATATTCCCCAAGATACGAATAAGGGGGGGCGGGATATGGTTTCATCACCTAAAAGTTGGTGTGACTACCATACTTTAAGTGCCCATATTGTAATTGGAGGAAAGACCAAAAGAGGACTCAGCAGGTAAAAACTACACAACAGTTATAAGCACGGACGGTGTAATGGTTAGCATTACTGCCTCACAGCACTGAGGTCATGGGTTTGATTCCCATAATCGATAAACTGTGCAGAGTTTGTATATTCTCCCCGTACTTGCGTGGGTTTCCTCTGGGTACTCTGGTTTCCTTCCACATTCCAAAAATATACTGGTAGTTTATTTGGCGCTTAACAAAATTAACCCTAATTAATGTCTGTGTGTGCGTGTACATGTGGAAGGGTATAGATTGTAAGCTCCACTATGGTAGAGACTAATGTGAATGTTCAAAATATTCTCTGTAAAGCGCTGCGGAATATGTGTGCGCTATATAAGGAACTGTTAATAAATAAATAATAATAAATAAGAACACCAAACTGCGGTGTCCAATGCCCATCCTTACACTGCAGCATAGCTACCCAGGTTCCCTTATGCACCAAATATGAAGCCAAATATAAACATTTAATATCAGGGAGGACTAGTCCATCATTACTCTGGTAGTGTGTTCTGAGCTGTACAACACAGTGTGTTGTAAAATGTACATAAATGCTTATTGCCCCAGAGGAAAGAGGTGTGTGTATTTTGGGGGGAAAAAGAAAGTAGAAGATAAACTTAGGAAATCTGTAGGACAACCTAGGTTGGGTAATAATGTTCACTATCCTGCATAGTGAGAGAGCTCCTGGCAGACACAGGTTTTCACTTTAAGGTAAAATATTGGAGGGTGATAAATACTAAGCCATCTGATAGGAAATCAAAATCCCCAGATAATTACCAGAGGCAGGGTGGGGGGCACCGGGAACCCACAGATTTATTCCACTGCATTTGGATATCTGATAGATGCCAAACACATCTTCCATTGATAAAACGGATCTCTTACAAACCAAAGTCCTTGAATGTAACCACTTCATATATGCAGGGGAATCCTGAATACAGATAGCAGGGACTGCTATGGGGTCCAACGTAGCTCCTGCATATGCTAACTTATTTATGAACTCCTATAAAATAAATATATTTGAAATAATTATACAGACGGTATTTTTTACTATGGGAGGTTTATATATGTGTTTCTGATATGGATTGATACAGTCATGTTTCATCACCATGGTAAATACCCTTAATAATTTGGATTAGTCAATACGATTCACTTCTTCCATTGATAAGGGAAGTATGAACTTTTTGGTTGTATCAGTGTTCAATAATGGAATACACACTGTTCTGTAATCAAAGGGATAGCTACACTCTTTTGTGGGCATCGAGTCACCACCCTGACTCACTTAAATCGATCTACCAGTATCTCAATTTCTAAGAATCTTGTGTAATAACTCAAGTCAAACTATAATGCAACACCAAGATTGTATTGAAAGATTTGCGATTGTGGTTGCAGAATAGAAAATGTTAAAAAGTAGAGCTAAAAAAAATCCACCACCAAACACTTTATGGATTAGCATCAAAACAGGAGAGGACTGGCAGAGTGATCCTAAATACATGATGTAATTTGCAATCAAGAGTTGTACAGAAATCTATTTGACAGCATCTGATCAAACTGTTAAGACGACCAAGGCTCAGGACCCTCTGTTAAGTATTAGAAGGAGACCAAACTTTAAAGACACCTTGCTGAGACCTACCATGCAACCTGTGAATATACAAGATACGAACTGGGTGTAATGGATGTTATAAATGACTTGGCTGTCTTTCTTGTCAAGTGATAACCAATGGTAGAATTTTCTGATATCCACATAGTGGTAAGAAGATTTACATCTCCCAATGGCTAACCTGCACTATCAACCATCTGGTTTATACACTGCGGTGTCCTTGTGGGCTGGTATAGTTTGGGAAAACCATAAGGATATTTTGTAAATGTATGAATCAACACATTTAGACAGGCATAAGCAAATAATGTCTCTGAAAAATCAGTGTTTGGAAAAAGGACACCAGGGGTGAAATGTAATAGGATGAGAGATTCAGAAAGTGAGAGATTTGGTAAGAAATCTCCAGTTTTTTTAAAGTGGCAATCATTTACACTGCAAAACCAGTGTGATTTAAAAGTGTGAAAAAAACTGTAGATTTCTTACCAAATCTCTCACTTTCTGAATCTCTCATCCTATTACATTTTACCCCTGATCTCATCTATATGGTGTATGATAATTGTTCATGTCCCCCTCTGCTGAGAGGTGGTGACCAGGGTCTGGTGCTTCCCCACAAGGCCTAAATGAAGAAAACACTCTGTCCATGTTTCTATAAGGAGCATGGACGTATTAATATTAATATATCGAGGATGACCATACCTTACCTGGTGTTGAACACGGCACTGTAAAGGTGTGATTTTGTGTATGCTGATTTTTTTTTAACCTTTTTCTGAATAACCAGCAATATGTGATTAGTTTAATTGATGATGTTAACCCCTAAGTTTCTATGGTGATTGGTGGCATCAATCATTCAAAGATGTCGGCACTCAGACAGACTCCCAAAAAAACATGGATGATTGTTATGGGGTTCTAGGATCACCTTGGATGGCACCGCAGCAAGCTACATTGCAGTAAGTGTATGGAATCATATGTTTGGGTGCCGGACTCTTCTATCTGCACTCAAATAGTGGGTGCCTGTCTCTGTGTGAGAGCACAGTAAGTATAGGGCAAACGATGGAGGCATTCCTGGGACTTCTTTCAAGTACAAACGACACAGACATGGAGGTCCGGGGGTGACGTTTTGGTCCTTTTAATGACCGTTTTCAAGCTCAAAATACAAACAAAAATGCATATACCTTACACCAGCACCGTAACCAGGTCGTCTGCTTCCATTGACGTCACTATCCAGTGACACATACCAGTTGGCATGCACGAACCAGATGGGTTGCTAGGTGATCTGAAAAACATAAACAATAAACGTGTGAATTTAAAAATAACTGGCAGCATTACCAACACAGCGTAGGCATAAGTACTTCAGCATGGGTTATGCTGGAATACCAAAATACATGCAATGTAACAATAACTTAAGCCCCGCACACACGGGGAGATATATCGCGGAGCGATATATAGCTCAGTGTCCCGTTTGCATCAGCGACCAGAGATGGTCGCTGATGAAAAAGAAACTGCCGGGAGAGCCCGGCAGTGGAAATCAGCTGGTCGCAGGAGCATGTTCCTGCGACCAGCGATCGATACAGGGGAGAAAACGGGAGCGCGCACCCGGCGATATCTACCACACTCCCATCGCGGGCAATATGGTCACTCAGTGACCATATTGCCCGCGATATTAGACAAAATAGCCCCCGTGTGTACACAGCCTTATTGTTACATTGCATGTTTTTCTTAGAAACACTGGCAGCAAGTGAAGCTACATCTCTCTCCCTCTCACCTACATACACACACTGACAACAGTATTCGGACACCTGACCATTACACCAACAGAGACTGTAATTATATTGTACTCAAATACACATACTTTAATATGGGTTTTGTTCCTCTTTTGCAGCTATAAAAGTTTCCACTCTGCTTGGAAGGCTTTCCACATGATTTTTGAGTGTTTATGTGGGAATTTGTGTCCACTGATTCTGTAGAACTTTTATTAGGTCAGGCACTGATGTTGAATGAGCAGGCTTGGCTTGCAATCTCTGTTCCAGTTCATCCCAAAAGTGCTTGATGTGATTTAGGTCAGGGTTCTGTGCAGGCCAGTTAACTTCTTCCACACCGAACTCAGAAACCATGTTTTTATAATACCTTCGTTGTACACTGGGGCACAATCATATTGTAATCGACAAAAGCCTTCCTCAAATTTTTACCGCAAAGTTGGAAGCATAGGATTGTTCAAAATGTATTGGCATGCTGAAGCATTAAGATTGCCTTTCTCCGGAGATAAAGGGTTTAGATAAAACCATGAAAAATAGCCCCATACCATATCCCTCGTGCAACAAATCAGGTAACTTTCTCCTGGCATCTGCCAAACCCAGACTTGCCCAGAACCTCTGACTGCCAAACATAGAAGTGTGATTCATCATTCTACAAATGTGTTTCCACTGTTCCACAGTCCAGTGTCTGTGAGCTTTATACCACGCCATCTGACGCTTGGATTTGGTGCTTGCAACTATTCCACCGCACAGATTTTTTACTTTAATTAATGCCAGTGGAATTTTGGCACTCTTCAGCTATGGAATAAGCAGATCGCTGGTGACTTTTATACACCATGCGTCTTAGCAGCCATTGAGCCTCATCTTTGATTTTTGGTGGCTGAGTTACTGCTGTTCCTAAATGCTTCCACATTCTAATAAAATCACTTATAGTTGATCGTGAAATATCCAGCAGGGATGAAAATAACAAGCTATCCAATTGCAAAGGTGGCATCTAGGGATGCTAATCCCAGGGCATTTTCCCAGGATACCTGTATTGAGTTCATCAATATACAAACTTCAAACCCCCTCTATCCCCTCCAAACCAGTGTCACAGTACCTGGGCTGCGGTACGGTGGATGGGCGAGGAGTGGCAGTCAGGCTGCGTAGCATGACCTTTGACATCAGATCATGCTGCGCTCATCCATGGAGCAGAATGATGGGATCAGGAACAGCAATGCAGCAATAAAGAGTAATGAGGAGGCACTACGTGGGTAGTATGGTTACCGGTGGGGGGATGGGTGGAGGTGTGTGTGGAGATGTTCAGTATGACCATTACTTACTTGCATTAGGGTTAGGCTGCAGGAGGGAACTAGGTTAGGGCTAGGTCCTGGAGAGGAGTTAGGATTAGACACAGGATAGGGTTTGGATTGGAGGATTAGGCAGCCAGCAGCAACGACTGGTGTGACTTGCCCTTTCCCTGGCCATTATGCACCCTCTCTCTGTGCACCTGGCAACATGTACTCACCCCACACTGCATCACCCATGTAAATGGCTGAAGATCTGGGAAATGCTTCACCCAGGGCTGGCACATGCCTAATGCATCATTCATGTGCCTACTTTCAGCAGGGTCTGTTCAGTGCTGTGTACCAGGCATTGTGCAAGAGAAATAGCCTACACTTATCTGGAGGGGATATGTGAAGGGCTAGCTTCACTGTGCCAATGCCAGGCACCTCTTCAATGCTGAATGCTGTCTACTATAGACTTTGTATAGATACATGTAGGACACTGCATTGTACATATGCAAAATACAAAAATTAACTGGAATAATCAATGTCACCATCATTAATCGTAAAATAAAAACTGTAAATAGGAATCTGGAAGGATAATTAAATCTTCCCCCACCCTACTAAAATAACAGTCTAAATCTGCCCCATGTGTCAGGAGTACAGGCAGTAACTGTGGACTGGAGAGAGCTTTGACATGCGACACAGAAATATGAGCCTGTTACAGGGGTTGCCTCATAGCAAAACAGCCAGACTGCCATTGGTGCAGTTGCCATCAATGGTGATTCTGCAACCAGCCATCAATAGTCAAAACCTATATGATGGATAACCATTGATAGTTTTAGCAAACGATGATCATCCATTTTCTGTGACTGACTGGCCATGGGCCAATCAAAATGTGGGGGCAGGGCTTCAGGGTTGTCGGGAGGCAGATCTATACTCTGTGTCCTGGCACCTTGTAAAAAAAAAAAAAAAAACATTGGTTCTGCTGTGCCATTGCTGGAGGGCAACCATCTGGTTCTCCCACATTAATGGCAAAAGTATTCAACATCATCCATAAACCATTGATGATTTCAAATCATTGATGGATGATGTTCATCCCTAGCCTGCCATCGTCGTGGCTGCAGCACAACCCTCTCTACTCCCCTCCCGCTCCTTGTGGCATCCGCTCATACACTCACCCACCATGCGGTGTTTTCCTGGTGCCATTGTCTGTGCTCCAGAGGGGCTGCTCGGCCGACATGTCCGCCTTCATTACATGCATGGCACGGGGACAGAGCAGCAAGAATTCAAGAAGTGCAGCAATTTTAATTTAACAGAAGTGTCTTAAAATGACAGTAGGGGCATGTGCCTTTGTGCACTTCCCCATATATCCGCAATTGTTTCAAGCAATTGGATGGAAATTCACTGCTGCTTTACCCAAACCTTTTTAAACTCCTTTTTTACTACTCAGCTTGTCCCATTGGAGAAAACTAGGCGGGCAAATCAAATGTAATGGCCTGCAGTTTGCGGAAAGTGATGATGTTTTATAATTTTAAACATGAGATTGAAAGCTGCAATTTTTTAAAAGACAACAACCTGGCTTTGCTAAAACAATAAATTGCTGATTGACATTGTCACTGCCCTTATCACACATGTATTAGAGTTTCTACAAAAAATTATAAGACTAGAGTCTGCACGAATCAGATGTAAGTTGGCCATACACTACTGTGATTTATCAGGACAAGTCGGACCTGATTTCCCCTGCAGCTCCCCAGGAGGGGGACACACAATTAGACACTTGATCTGCCAAGTTTTGCATATGATACATCACATGCAATGTATCATATGCAACTCCCCAAGAGCTGCTAGGTGGAGGGAGCAGGGGGGCGGTGGACATCGAGGTGGAGGGCAGGGGACGCTGCAAGGCGGCTGGCGGTGGACACTGCTAGTAGGGCAGAGGCAGCGGGCAGGGGACGCTGCGGGAAACAGTGACACAGAGGCGGGAGTAACGTAGATCCGGGCAGGGAAAAAAAAGCCCATACAATGAATAGGCAGCCTGTGATTGGCTGAGCGCTCTCTCAGCCAATTGCTGACTGGCTGAGAGCGCTCAGCCAATCACAGGCTGCCCATTCATTGTATGGACTTTTTTTTCCAGCACTGACAGCTCCTGGCTCCCCCTGCCTGGATCTACGTTACTCCCGCCTCTGTGTCACTGTCCCCCACAGCGTCCCCTGCCCACTGCCTCTGCCCTACTAGCAGTGTCCACCACCAGCCCACTGCCTCTGCCCTACTAGCAGTATCCACACCGACCCTGCTCCCTCCACCTGCCCGGAGCACATCTCCCTGCTCTGGCTCGCCAGCCACCTCACAGAGTCCCCTGCCCTGCTGCACATAAGATTTAGCAAATCGGCCCCCATACACTATGCGATTTTGGACAGATTTCACGCAATTTCAGCATTTGGGCCGATAAATGGCGTGAAATCGGACTAAAATCTCATGTGTTTGATCCGATCCGATGTGCGGTCCTGTACGCATCGGACTGGATCAGGAGTTCGGACTTGCAGCATGTACGAACCCATCTGACCTCCTGCAGCGGGTGGGCGGCGGCTCTTAAATGAGTGAGTGGTGGGTACCCGTAAGGAAGCAGTGCGGCCGCAGCGGAGAGTGCTGTCACTGTGTGTAGCGGGCAGGCAGCAGCAGCAATTACAACTTTAAAATAATGTGTCAAATGACTGACAGTCTAATGATTGGTTGAGATAGAGCACTCTGAGCCAATCAGCGGCCTCCCTCCGCGGCCGCTGATTGGCTGAGAGTGCTGTATCTCAGCTAATCAAAAGCCGGAGAGCCATTTGCCACATTATTTTAAAGTTATAATAGCCGCCGCTGCGGCGCTGGACACTGATGATCACCGTCGCCTGCCCCACTATTCTGATTACCACCACGGCCGCACTGCTTCCTCACCGCCCCCCCCCGCCAGCCACTCATTTAAGAGCATCACCGCCCTGCAACTCCCGTTTTTTTTTTTTTACATGTGATAACTCGCATGCGAGTTATCACATGTAAAAAATGGCACATCAAGTCCTAAATTGTATGTGAGCCTCCTGGGGAGCTGCCGGGCGGCTCGGAGGAGAATTGGGTCCTAATGTATGTGGGCCTTTATGTGCAGCCGATCTGACCTCCCGACTCCACGACGATACGATGCGCACGGGACCGTGCATCGGGTCGGACCGGGTGTCTAAACATGTGATTTGGCCCGATTTCACTGACGGATCCATCTGAATTGGGTGAAATCAGGACCAAATCACATAGTGTATGGGGGGCCTTTACAATTACCCCACCTGCAGTCCATTGTGAGAAGAAATTTGACCTGCAATCAAGTCGGATTGCAGATAAGAAATGAAATAGAACTGAGCAGAAACAAATAATTCTATTGCATGCTTCGTTCTTCTGTCACACCCAGGGACGGATTATAATGGGGGCACAAGGGCTCAGTACCCTTGGGCACCCCCTCTATCTAGGGGCCCCCTGTGGTTGGCATGTATTTAAAAAAAGCTAATGGTTTCGTGCATGGGAGTGGGGTAGTGCTGCAGCTTCACCTATCTTCCAATGTAACAATGATTAATGGTGCTGAGCATAAGGAGTCAAGGCACACTGACTGCACAAGTGTGCAGTGCATTACTGGGAGTTGACGAAGTCCCATAAGACTTTGCACAAGAGGTCAGAGGCTGAGTGGCTTGTGCTGAGCTCTGCTTGGTGGAGCTCATCATATGCTTCTTATGCTGTGTACACACGGGGGCGATAGGGGCTATAATCGCTGGGAATATGGTCGCAGGCGACCATATTGCCAGTGATTGGAGTGCGCACCAGCGATAAATCGCAGGGTGCGCGTTCCCGTTTTCTGCCCCATTGTAATCGCTGGTCGCAGGAGCTTGCTAATTACCTCTGCGGCTCCCCCAGCAGAGGTTCCTTTTCATCAGCGACCATCTCTGGTCGCTGATGCAAAGGAGACACTGGGCAATAGTTGCTCAGCAATATATCTCCCCCGTGTGTACGGGGCTTAAGGCCCATGAAGGATAGCAGCACAATGCTAAAGCATTGCAGGAGCATTTTAAAATTCATGATTTCCAGAATGCAATGCATTAAACTAAAAGTTACATGTATTACGTTACAGTTACGTTTATTTACTATCTTCGCTTTGAAAGTAGAATTGCTGAATGACTTTATCATGTTAATGTACTCTGTGTATGATTGTACCAGTGACAGTGCGCTCTGATGTCATTTGTGCTGACATATAATTATATACGCACACACATATATTGTTCTGCCTTTTTTAACCATATCAGCGATCACACATGTATAGTATGCGATGTGTCTCCTCCGAATACATAAGTTCTGGCTGCACATGCAGACACTGTCACACTGGGAATAACAAGCATCTGCCCGCCATCCACCGCAACACAAAATGTTAACGCTTCTACTAATAATCAACTACTTTAGGGCGTGACCAATCCGCTTCTCCCGATGTGGTTACAGGCAGGCAGACTTAGCGGCGATAGGCTGTTTGTCATTTTTCGATCACGTGATCGTTCATGTACATCCAATATGGCTTCCTCCTGTAGCACGGCTAAGAACTGGCAATGCGCGTAAATAGGCAGACAGCTGGGCATGAGTAACGGGCAGCTGCTGGGTAGGATCATCGCCATGAGGTCCTACCAAGCCTTCCTGCTCTTCGTGGCAGCCCTGGCTGTGTTTGCCTTCTATTACTTGGGCTCGGGAAAGGAGAATTTCTCCAGCGCCACTAGGCGGATGAAGCAGAACAGCGCTGCCCACAGTATGAGCCCAGAGTCGGACCTGTCCTCTTCCTCATCGGAGCTGAAACTCAGTGAGGGGAAGAGCAAGACCCTGGAGAGCCGCGGGGTGCTGGATTATCACCTGCTGATGATGTTCACTAAGGTGGACAGGAGTCCAGGGCTGGGGGATAAGTTCCAGGTGGCTCTCAGCTCCCTGGTGAAGTATGGCAAGTTTGAGAGCAATGAGGTGCTCAGCCTGCACTTTGTGTCCGACGAGGCCAGCAAGGAGATTGGCAAAACCATGCTAAGGGACCTGCTGCAGGGGGCCAGCTTCAAGTATAAGGTGGGTGTCTAAAAGGGTGAAATTCATTTTTATATCTTGCCTTCAGCTGTTTTGTACTATCTTGGATTTGAGTTTTTTTGCTGCAGTTATGTCTGTGACTTTATGGTAATGCTGTTACAACGCCCCTCCCTGGTGTATATTCCATTCATGGTGTCCAAATGTGCAGGGACTTAGTGTTTACATTAGTTTTGTGCATCTTTTAGATGCTACCACATGGCCTCCAATGTGAGCTATTCAGCACCTCTACACAACATTACTGGGTCACTTTTTTTAACACCCCATAAAATGCTACATCTGCGTCTGATTAGAAAACCATGTAACCAACAAGAAACTTGCATCACTTTTCAGTTCTTGCAACTGTGTACTGTACGATCACCAATGGGATCTATGAGTAGTGCAACTCAGACACATGCATGAAAAACATCACTGCATCTGATGCCGTCAGGCCCATATTGCTGTATATTAAGCTATAGTGGGGCTTGCTCTAGAAAATTACTACAGAAGGGACATGCATATTTGCTCTGTGTTTGGTAGATGGTAAAATTGACACAAATTTAGGGGGGGTACACACCAGAACGATTAGGGCTCAATTCCATCAATCTGGATCCAATTCCGATTGGATGCAGATTGTATGTAGATTGGGCATGTTTAGGTCCAATTCCGATCCGATGCGCGTCCCCGCTGTCGTTTTACAGATCCTACCTGCTGCAGTGAGGATCTGTAAAAGATCAATTCAACTGGATACAGACTCAGATCGGATTGGGATCAGATTGGATGCAGATCGTTAGCAGATTGTTAGCAGATTGTGTGCTCCAACAGATCGTGCGAAAATCACACAATCTGCTAACGATCTACTAACAATCAGGATCGTTCTGGTGTGTACCTGGCCTTAGTTTTGGCTGCTCTTCAACGGGCAGAGGTTGAGCAATTTAACATGATGGAATTAAGGTGGTTAACTAGCTTTTCTTTTGGCAATCTCCTAAGCTCGCTGAGTTTCAGTTGTCAGCTAGCTTCTCTTTTTTTTATTTTATTTATTTTTTCATCCAGACCAAGTGGTTCTCTCCACTTGGCCACTTTGTTCCTAAAGTGGTTTTAAGATATCACTTAAATCAGGAGACTGGTTCCAGTGTTCCATCCATCTGATCCAGAGAGTCCCCACCAGTTTCTAGATGTTGTACAATCACTATGTAGATAGGACTGCTGCCAAGCATAAGATGGACAGCCTGCTGGTAGTTTCTGATGCCCATAAAAGAGGCAGGCCAGCATAGAAAGTCTATTTCTCATAGGATTACTCCCACTATCAAGCAGGCCTATATAGCCTTGGGCGAGTCAGTACTTGATCCCATTTGGGCACAATTGACTCGGGCTGTGTGCTTCTTGGGCCACTTGGCAGGGGGCATCGATTGAGCAGCGGTGGAAGGTGATCACCTGGTCCTCGGTGCAAGCCTTTTACCAATGAATAATCCTGCTACCTCTTAAAGCTTGCTTGAGGAAGTCATAGCGTCAGTGGTTCCTAGATAGTTTGAAAAAGGAAACGAGATTCTAGGTTACTTACCGTAGAAGTAATTCCTCTCAGTCCATCTGGGAAAAGCTGAATTTCTTCACTGGTGTGTATGATGGATTATATTAATAAACGTTTTTCGATGTATTCACATCGTTATCAGGATAACAATGTGTATAACATGCCTTTTTTTTATAGTGTTCCTTCTAGTAACTGGGCAGGGCGGTGCTGCACGGGGGCACCATGAAGGGGACTGGCCCGGGCCGACGACGTCACAAAAGGGGGCAGGTCTGGCCGCCGCAGACACGAAAGGATGCTGGGCGGACCGCCGACATCGCCAAAAAAGGCAGGCATGGCCCAGCTGAGGTCACTACCGGGGAAGCACCGGGCATCTATGGCGGTGCTGGGCTTCCCCATGCTTCCGGCAGGGACAGGCAGCAGGATGTTTTAGCAGGGCGCTGCTAGAGGGGCAGGGCGCATTTTGCCCTTTAAAAATCTGGTAGGGCGCAGCCTCCTGCTAAAACAGCCTAGCGGGAATACTACCTTTAAACCAACATCCCACACCATGTGAGGTCGTCCGTCCGGTTCCGTGATGATGCGTCAGATGATGCAATCATCCTTGCTCGGTTGCCATGGAGACCAACTAAAAACAATGATATGACAGGCGTTTTAACAAATGAATATCTGGCCTAATGAGCATGATAAATGCCTACTGCACATGGGCCTATAACATAATGATTAACAAAAATGAACCCTAATATAAAAATAATAAAACAATGTCACCAAACAAAAAAAGGGAAACGAACATGAAGATAAAGCGTAAAAGAGAGAAACCCAATTTAAATGCATGCAGTAATGTATAACAGGGTACCGAATGCCTATGCATGCTACTGGGGGTCTAACATAAGCATCAGAAAAGCACAGTGTTACTATAATAATAAACAAAACATCACAACATTAAATCACCAAGCACAGGGAGAGTCCTATGAAGAAATCAAAAAAAGAGAGACCAAAAAGCCGTATTATAAAAAGCAGTGTAAGCCAGCGGACTCATTTACGCCCCTAGGTTCTAATGTTCACAACCTGTTAATCCACCTAGCCTCTTTTGTAGGAGACATAGAGATCTATTTCCTCTATGCAATTTGGCCGGTTCATGGCCAATGATGGTGTACTTAAGCATACCTATACTGTGACCATTGGTGACAAAATGTCTGGCCTCCGGCTGGTCACTGTGTCCGCTGGTTATGATGGCCCGAATTGTGGATTTGTGCCCAGGAATGCGCACCCGTAGAGTATGGTCAGTTTTTCCCACAGGGACAGGTAATCAAATATATGATTGCGTCGTACAAGTAACCCGATGACCTATAGGGATACGCAGTACTGCGTGTGGGTGTGAAAAGTACACTGACCGTACCCTACGGGGAGTGCATTGCTGGGCACAAATCCATGATTCCAGCGGACACGGTGTCCAGACATTTTGTCACCAATGGTCACAGTATAACTATGCTTCATTGCATCATTGACCATGAACCAGCCAAATTGCATAGAGGGAATAGATCTCTACGTCTCCTACAAAAGAGGCCAGATGGATTAACAGGTTGGGGATGTTAGCACCTCGATGCTTAGGAGTCAGCTGGCTTACACTGCTTTTTATAATATGGCTTTTTGGTCTCTTTTTTTTCCCTTCTTTATAGGACACTCCCTGTGCTTGGTGATTACTTATTTAATGTTGTGATGTTTTGTTTATTATTATAGTAACATTGTGCTTTTCTGATGCTTATGTTTTGGTGTTACACATGGTCTAATTGCTATTTGATCCCGATGCAGGCAAGCCACCCGACAAGCATGCGATTTTGACTATATAGTGCAGATTTTCACTATATAATTATTGCTGCCCTGTCTATCTGGGTTTTGACTATATAGGAAAAAAATTTAGCTGGATTGTACCGTGTGTATACACCATTAGATTGCCAGTAGCATCCATAGGCGTACAGTGTTATACATTATTGCATGCATTTAAATTGAGTTAATCTCTTTTATGCTTCATCTTCCTGTTTATTTACCTTTTTTTGTTTGGTAATATTGTTTTTTTTTATTTTATTTTTTTGGGCCTATAAATAATATTATTATGTATAGGCCCATGTGCACAGGCATTTATCATGCTCATTAGGCCAGGTATTTATTTGCTAAACCGCCTGTCATATATCATTGTTTTTAGTTAGTCTCCATGGCAAGGATGATTGAGTCATTATATGGCGCATCATTGCAGAACCGGAAGCGGACGGATGACCTCACCTGGTGTGGGATGTTGGTTTAAAGGTACCGTATGTTTGTTATACACTATTGTTATCCTGATGTGAAAACATCGATAACGTATGATCACGAAGCTGCCTCCTGTGTATTTCTTAGTCTCCACTTGTGGACTTTCATTTTCTATTCATGTTGGTTACCTTGCGAGGTTGATCCAGGTGGGGACCGGAGCAAGCTATTTAGTCAGCTGGGAGTGCTACCTTCTCCCTTTACTATATATCTCTATCGTTTTATATGATGCCACAGCAGCACCTAACAATACATAGATGAGCAAAAGAACTAACAATGGCAGAGATATATTCTTAGAAATGCACATGAGGAGAGAGGGCCCTGCTCGTTAGAGCTTACATTCTAAAGAGAATGTGAAGACAAACTGGGGTGACACAGCTGGAATAGAAGTGAGACTAAACAGAGGAAAAGGATGAGAAATGGTTAGAGTTAAGAAGTGGGTCTTGAGAGCATGTTTAAAGTTTTGTAGAAAGTTTGGGGTAGAAAATTCCAGTGAAATGGAACACAACATCCCAAATCCTGGAGGTGGGAATGGGAGGAAGTAAACAGTCTGCAGGAGAGGTGGCGTGCACTTGTGGAGCGGAGAGGGTGGATGGGGGTGTATAGAGGGACAGTCAGATATATGGGTGGGAGAGGAGAATTGTAAAAAGAACTGACGTCTGAATGAGAGACAGAGCAGTAGAATTGCTGAAATGGAGGAGAGAGCATTACCAGGGGATTCACACTGGGTATGAAGGCATGTAATGTATGGCTAATTTACTCAGGTTACTAGTGAGGCAGAAGTATAGTTTAGAGCAGTGGTTCTCAACTTCAGTCCTCAAGGACCCCCAACAGGGCATGTTTTCCAGGTCTCACAGGTGAAATAATTAGCTCCAACTGTGGATCTTTTAAAAATGTGCCAGTGAGTAATGAGTGCACCTGCCAGGTGAGCTGGAAAACGTGCACTTTTCGGGGTCCTTGAGGACTGCGGTTGAGAACCACTGGTTTAGAGGATAGGATTATTTATATCTATGTATATATCTCTTTAGTGTTTTCCCTTTAGTATGTCTGGGACTGTAAAATATTTCATAAGCTTGGCACCAGCATAAATATCTTGCAGTTAGGCACATCTATTCTTTCTAAAGAATATGTATCTCCTAGCACAAAGAGTAGTAGTACCAGTACCACCCGTTTTAGGTGTGTAAGAGAATAAGGAGACCAGAACTGACTGACGGTTGATTTATACTCAACGTGTCTTATAGAGTTGCTAAAAAAAGTATGTGACCCCTTTGGAATTACCTGAATTTCTGCATAAGTTGCTCATAAAATGTGTTCTGTACTTTTATCTGAATCACAATAGACAAATACAGTCTGCGTAAACTAATGCCACACAAACCATTTTATGTTCTCATGTTTTTATTGAACACACCATGTAAACATTGACAGTGCAGGGTGGACAAAGTATGTGAACCCCTAGGCTAATGATTTCTCCAAGAGCTAATAGAAGTCAGCCAACCTGGAGTCCAAGCAATGAGACATGTTTGGAGGTGTTTGGTAAAGTTTACTAAAGTTTCTCTAAAGGTGCCCACACACTAGAACGATTTTTTTTGGCCCATTTCCGATAAATTGGCCGATATATTAGCTGATGTTTACCGATAATCGGTAAAAAATCGTCCGGTTTCGGTCCGATGCGTGCTCCCGTAGATCTTTTGCTGCATCTTCTGATCTTACATGCTGCACAAAAGATCGGAAGATTTAACAAAAGATCCATAGGAATGCACATGGGATCTTAAGAAAAATCTTTGGTAAAGACGCGCGCTTGCCTGAAATCTTTTGACCAGGATGGACAAAATATTTCAAGGCTAATTTATGCGCACATCTTACGATCGCAGATCTTTCTAGTGTGTGGGCACCTTAAAAGTCTTGCTGTTCACAAGTCCACGGTAAGACACACAGTCTATAAATGGAGAAAGTTCTGCACTGTTGCTACTCTCCCTAGGAGTGACCATCCTGTGAAGTTGATTGCAAGAGCACAGAATACTCAATGAGGAGAAGAAAAGAATCTTGGTGTCAGCTGAAGACTTACAAAAATCTCTGGCACATGCTAACATCTCCGGTGATTAATCTATGATATGTAAAACACTAAACAAGAATGGAGTTCATGGAGGAAGCCACTGCAGTCCACAAAAAACACTGCTGTACGTTTCAAGTTTGCATAAGAGCACCTGATGTTCCACACCACTACTGGCAAAATATTCTCTGGACAGATGAAACCAAAGTTGAGGGGGCATCATGGTTTGGGGCTGCCTCAGGGCCTGGACAGATTGCTATCATCTCCTAAAAAAGGAATTTCTAATGGCCCCCATACATTAGTCCGACTTGTCCTAGGGACAAGTAAGACCTGATTTCCCCTGCAGCTCCCTGGGAGGGACACACAAGATTAGGCACTTGTGCCAAGTTTTGCATATAATAAATCGCATGGATTTATCATATGCACTCCCCGGGGAGCTGCAGGAGGAGGGAGTCTTGAGACGGGCAGGGGAGGAAGCTGTACGGGGGACGACAGCGGGAGGGGGATGCTGGCTAATAGAGAACTGGGCGGAGGGAGCAGGGGGAGGCGGCATAGGGAGCCGGACAGGTGAGGAAGCCGCTGCCCGGCAGCCAGCGTCTTCTCCTGCCCGGCACCCTGCTCCTGCTGGCACTCTGAGTCTGAGGGCAACCGCTTCCTCACCTGTCCGGCTCCTTACACCGCCTCCCCCTGCTGTCTATTAGTCGGCATTCCCTGCCCGCTGCCGTCTCCCACACGGCTCTGGGCTGCACAAAAGATTTAGCAAATCTTATGTGCAGCCCGTCTCCTGACTCTGATCCAATGCGCATGGGACTGTCTAGAAGTGCGATATGGGCCGATTTCACGGGCCGAATCTGGTGAAATCGTGCCAAAATCGCATAGTGTATGGGGGCCTTTAGTTTATCAAGACTTTTACAGGAGAACTGAAGGTCATATGTCCACCAATTGAAACTCAACAGAAGATTGGTGAGGCAACAGGACAATTAGCAAAGCACAGAATTAGATCAACAACAGAATGGCTTCAACAGAAGAAAATATGCCTCAGAAATAATCACAAGGCAGAAATTATGGAAGCTGTGGTAAATTTTGATTGTGATGGAAATTCTTTTTGGGGATTGGGTATGGTTTCTTTAAGAGAATGCAAAATGATAAGCGTGTGAAGAAGGCAGAAGCAGTCTTGCATGTTTGTCATCTTAGGCCAGGCCTTGCCAACCTGTGGCTCTCCAGATGTTGTGAAACTACAAATCCCAGCATGCCTTGCCACAGTTTAGCTATAAGGGAGTGTTAACTGTGGCAAGGCATGCTGGGATTTGTAGTTTCACAACATCTGGAGAGCCACAGGTTGACCTGTCCTGTCTTGGGCTATTCAGGCCCTAATACCACCTCCTAAGTATATTAGTTCACAAAGAGAATTATGCAGTGAGAGACTCTTTTGAACACCCCACCCCTACAACTAATCAAATGTAGATGGGCACAGAGACTGATGGGATAGTGAGGTAGGAAGTGAACAAAGAAATAAGTCAGAAGTAGTAATGGAGTTAAGAGTGTAGGAATAGAGGATGACCAGCAGTGTGAAAATATAGTAGGATGATACGTGGCTGTAAGTGGATTGTATATTTTGTGAGAGCAAATTTAGTGGACTATTGGTGATGGAAGCCCAATTGTAAAAAGTCATGGGGGAGTGATGGAGAGAGAGAACAATATCGGTTGTTGTAGTTTGGAGAGAAATTGAGCAAAATGGGGCCAAGAATCTTTCCTTTTGAGATTTGTGTTTTTAAGGGAGTATTGAAATTTGTCAGTGTAAAGCAGTGATCATGCAGCAAGGATCAGTGAGCAGAAAAGTTTTAGAGGGTAGGGTACAGGTTCTACACTGAGACAAAGAGGCTAATACAAAGGCAGGTATTTAATGCGGCTGGCGAGGGGGTTAAACCGCAAGGATTGCAGAAAACCAGCGATCCTCGCTGCTTAACCCCCTCACCAGCCGCTCACCCTATTCAACGTTCTGGGGAGTCCTCGCCGTCACAGGATGGCGAGGATTCCCCCAAACAACGAGACCCGCGCCTAATGCAGCGAACCCGCTATATTTAGCCGCGAGTCTCGCTGCTTCTGGAGCCGCATAGGCCAATTCTCCCTCGCTCAAAAAACGGAGCGAGGGGGAATTGACGTATGAGGGGAGGGGGGGGGGGGTGCGTTGAATACTGACAGGGTGAATGTTGACAGCGAGCAGGAACCCTGCTCATTGTCGCTGCTCACCCACGGCATTGAATACCTGCCACTGACTTACCGTAAGTTCCATACACACTAGATGTCAAAGTAAGATCGCTCAGACGGGCCCTTCTGAGTGATCTATTGTTTAATGTGTACATAACATTGTTAAAGACCCCTTCTCTTGTCTATTCAGTACAGATGAGGGAGGACCTTAACGTCGCTGATATCAGGGACACACACATTGCCTAGTGTGTACCTGACATTAGTCCTTGGCAAAAATTAGCTCAGTGGGTTGCGGAAAAATGAGTGGGGCATGAGGAGATATCTTGTTGAACTGTGCCAATCTTTTTTTTCTTTGAAGTAGCTGACAGTCATGAACATCAATGAGGTTGGAGTGCGCAGATGGGCAGCAAGAAGCAAGTTGGAGGTGGTAAAGTTGTTCTGGTATTTCAAATACTTGGCTTGGTATAAGAGTAGCTGTAAAGCACTTTGTAGAGGTATCAAGCTTCAAAAGTGATAAAGATGAGAGTGATAAACAACCAGCCAATCAGCTCCTACCTGTCATTTTTGAAACCCAGCCTGTAACATGACAGGTAGGAGATGATTGGCTGGCTGTTTATCACTCTCCATTTTATCACTTTTTGAAACTCTATACATCTGGGCCTTAGACTGCCAGTTACAGTATGGATAGAACTTCCTGAATTGTGTGCCATCGTATGTGTAGTTTTTAAAAAGATGTGGCTTGAGTTAAAGTGTGGATTTGGTTGCAAGCACGATCTCCGGTTTAGCCAGGACTTCCCAAAATCTGTACTAAAAAAACCCTAATAGTACAGGTGTCAAGAATATCCATATTTGTGCTCACCTGTGTATATGGATAACCCAAACCCCTAGTGTTTTGAAAACTCTCTTCCTGAAGCTGGTTGTGGCTGGAGAGCAGCAGGGCAGAGTTGGAGAATCCAAAGATTGAGCAGAACAGGGAGAAGTTTAGGTCACATCACTGTCCTTTATGGTTTCATAGGCATTTGGTAGACATTTCGGTACTTGTGTAATATCTGGGCGCCCGATTTTTTTTTTTTTTTTATTATTTTTTTTATCGGGTAGGAATAATCGGGTCCATCGCATACGATGCGATGCGATCGACCCGGTTTTTATCATTGGATCTAATGTTAAATGGTGCCTGAGACCCGATTTTACATTGGGTCCAATGCCCCCCAGACCCCATTTTTTTTTTATTGTATACCCACCCTGTTCATACCCCCACTATCCAAGTGGGCATGGAGTTGATTTTATGATATAGTGTCGCGAGCGCAGCGAGCCACCGAGCCCGAAGCGTGGCGAAGGGACGTGGAATACATGTTAAGTAATCTGCGTCCCCTCGCGGGGCTCGCTGCGCTAGCCACACTATATAAAATCAACTCCATGACGACGTGGATAGTGGGGGTATGAAAAGTTTGGAGGATGCGTTCCGCCGCCCCTCGCCCCGCTTACGGCTGACATGGATAATGGGGGTGTGTTATGGACACATTCACACCAGCAATATCATTCATCTGACACCGTAATGACAATGTGTGTTAACGAGTAACTGGTCGAATTTAGTCAATAAATAATGATTCAAGAACATTATAACAATTCATAGTAACATTAATCAAAAATAAGTGACAGTGGGGCAGATGTATTAAGCCTTAGCAAGAGATAAATGCAAGGGTAATAAAGAGAGATAAACATCCAGCCAATCACATTCTAACTGCCATGTTACAGTCTGTGTTTGAAAAAAGTCAGTAAGGAGCTGATTGGCTGGATGTTTATCACTCTTTATCACCCTTGCATTTATCTCTTGTTAAGGCTTAATACATCTGCCCCAATGATTCAATAACAATTATAGTAACAATAAGTTAATTAAAAAGTCAATCAGCTTTTGGGAGCAGAGTCAGCGCATGCATGATTCTATCAAATGGCTTATCTCCTGCCAAAAATTTGCTCCAAATAAATTCTTGCAAATATGAATCCAAGTGGACCACATTGGCGCTTGTTCCTCCATTTAGCTGAACCCTCTCAATTGTTTCCGGATCCACAAAATTGTACTTGTGGTTAACACGGGCATGGTGGTATCCTGCCCGTTCCAATTCCTCCGTGCTGTAAGCACACCAGCAATCACTATAAATAGTGGTTCTCAGCTATATGAGGCTGTTAATAGCGCCCATGAGGGTGCTGGCATTCCGTTGTGGCACTGCGGTGATAAATCACTGTCCGTTTCGTGGGCTATCCCTCCAAACACCCATTGCTGAGGTAAGTCTTCCCACGTTACTTTTCCTTTTGACAAAAAGGCTTTCATCTACCTCTACTATCTGCCGCATTGGGGGGGGGGGGGGTAAGGCGCTGCGGCTTTGCCAGCAAGTCCACTGTGCATGCCTCCCGCATCCAGTTATTACAGTGGACCACTGTCTTGTTAGACAGTTTCAGCTCACGCTGGCCAAAGTCAATTGAGGTCATCTTCTCTGACCACGCGTAAATGAACCTCATCGGGTGCCCATTACTGTACATCGCCGACACTGGGAGCAGGTGACGCTCCTGCAAAAAATGAACGGCGTCCTCCTCATTCTGCGGGAGCGTGAACAGACTCACTGAAGATGCTGCCATCGCACAGAAATCAGTCGAAATTTTGCCAAATTCACTGAAACTACTGTAAATCACTCTAGCTCTGGAAAACACATCTTATCACCTCAGAGTGAATTTCTGACAAGTTGTGCCAGGGGGCGGTAATAACACGGAGCGGGAAGGGTAAAATCGCATTGCATGGTAATAGAACGTTATACGATGTGATTTCACTAAGTTAACGTACATCGGCAAAATAAGAATTTAATCTGGAGTTCAATTCAGTTTGTTTTTTCCACACTGGCGGGAGGATTTTAAAGGAAAGGACAAAAATTATAATTTGGGTGTAAGTCTAGAATGGCACTTTATAAACAAAATCTAGTTCTAAAGTAAACTTGCAGTTCCACAGGAGTGTCACTAGATGTCCCCAGTGCTCAGTAAATTGATTTAATGTTTTCTAAGAACAATGTATTTCATCTGAGACCTTTTTTCTTTACATACCTCTAGCTGACTTGATTTTTTATTTTTATTTTTTAACCTCAAGTTTTAAATAGCAAATACTAGTTTAGTTGCATTCTGCTATTAATGCTTTTGGAGTCACAAGTTATGCCTCTTGTTGAGTAACTCACAATGGCAAAAAATGTAGGGAAGAAGCCGCGGCACTTCAGTAAAGTTTTCAATACTCCAGTGTATTTAAATCAACCTGTACAATAGTGATCAATGTTTCAGGACACATTTCTCAAGACAGTAAATGGCAAAAAGCATCATTTTAGTATAATATATCTCCTCTATATGGCACCAGGAAATATAAGCAGATACAGAACAATGAAGACAGAGGTGTATCTTGTTAGTCAGAAGGTAATCAGATGTGCAAAAGAACAGGCTGAGGAGAAAATGGCCCAGTCAGTGGGTACAGGGGGAGAACTTTTTTTAGGTATATAAGCAAAAGGAGAAAAACAAAAAAGTGGAGTAATAAGACTAAAGATAGAGAGTGGAAGTCTTGTTGATGGAGACAATGTAATAGCAGATCATATTAATAATTTACTCAGTATTCACTGCTGAAAGAGAGGGGAAGGTGCCACAGTTAAGTTGCAAGTATATTCTAAAAAATGAGGGCGAAACAAGTACATTTACAGAGGAGAAAGTCCTAATAGAACTCGCTAAACTGAAAGTGGATAAATCAATGAGACCAATGGGATACATCCAAGGATACTAAAGGAGCTTAAAAGGGGAGCGGGTAAAACCATTTACAGAATTACATTCTGTCACTAAATCTGGAGTAATCCCAGAGGACTGGAAAATAGAGAATGTAGTCCCACCGCTCAAAAGTGGAAGCAAGAAAGAGGTAAGCAACTACTGACCAGTGAGCCTTCCATCAGTAGTAGGAAAATTGATGGAAACACTCTTAAAACAGAGTTGTAGAATATCTCAAAACCAGCAATTTACAGGATCCAAAACAGCATTGGTTTACTGGGGGGAGATCGGGTCAAACCTTATCGACTTTTTTTGACTGGGTGAAGTAATAGATCAAGGGTGACTGTAGATGTAGCTTATCTACGTTTCGGTAAGGCTTTTGACACTGTCCCACATCGCAGACTGTTAAATAAACTGGAAAGCTTGGGATTGGACTCTAAGATGGTTGAATGGATAAGATCTTGGTTGCAGGACAGAAAACAGAGTTGTAGTAAAGGGAGTACAGTCACAGTAGGGAAAGGTTACCAGTGGTGTACCCCAGCGATCTTCTCTTGAACCAGTGCCTTTTTTTTTTTAAATTTATTTTTTATTATTCTTAGTACAATACAAACATTAAAATCCATATCATTACACATCTTCATTAATATAACATTTTTACACAGGTTTGCAGGTTGACTTTACACTACTTTATTTTACTTTTCTATCCCCTTACCTCCTTTTCTATGCTTATTGACCCTTCTCCTCTACCCAATTTTCTCAGAATGGGGGTTCATTATCTACTATTTCTCGTATATACCATTCTGTATCTGCAAATGAGTTTCTGAGAGCTAGTTTCATTGGTACCGATATTGTTTTTACATAAGGTAACCATATCTCAAAGAATTTTTCTGTTAATTTTTCTTTCTGGGTGGCTGTCTCCGTCCAGTCCATAAGGAATAAATATAATATTATCGGGTGGACTAATGTTATTGGAACTGGAGTAGGTGTAATCCATTGGGCTAGTATTGTTTTTTTTGTTGCTATCGCAATTTTTATGAGTGCTTTCCTGGTGCCTACTGTTATTTTTTCTTTCTCCTGTGGCGAATAGATTCCCCAGATTACCCAAGTTTTTGAGACTTTGAATTCTATATGTAGAGTGTGTTTAAGATATTCTTGTATGTATGCCCACAATTTCTGTACTTTTGTGCATGTCCACATGCAGTGTATTAGGTCTGCATTAGGTTCTTTGCATTTATAGCAGTTTGTATCCACTGCTTCTCCAATCAGGTTTTTTAATTTTGGAGTGAGGTAGGCTCTGTGTAATATTTTTTGGTGCATCTCCATATATGAAATGGATGCTAAGGTCTTAAGTAATTATAAGCCTCCAAAATCTCTTCCATGTTTGACTCTGGGAAATCTATACGCCATCTTAACATTCCTTTGGGTTTTTGTTCTAACTTAAATTTTGGACGACATGTATCATATATCATTGATGTACTAACTGCTTTCCCCATACCCACCCATTTGTTCAGTAGACCCAACTCCTCCTGTGTTTTATATTTTGTTACTATGGGTTTTTGTATTTCTGGGTATTTTTCTTTCAATTCCGTAAATGATAGTGGGGTCACTGTGGTTGCATTTAAGACATTCATTACATATTTCAACCCCCCTTTATACCATTCTCTAAAGATATTTATATATTGGTTTGGTGGGAATTTCGGGTTGCCCCAAAATGGTAGAAAGACAGAGTCGTTTATCAAGCTTCGCCTACTTGAACGCACCATTCTCCAGGCTACACATGTGGTATTGAGTAATATGTTGTTTTTCACTTCATCTGGTATTGCTCTGGCTGTTTTATGTAGCAAAGCTACTAAATTTATGGTTGGGATGAGGTTTTGTTCTACCTCAAAGCTAGCATATTTATTTTTGCCTGTTATCCAGTCTATGGCAATTCGGTAGTTTGCTGCTATGGCATATGTTTTCAGGCATGGTAGGTTTATTCCGCCCAATGCTTTTTAATATCTTTATTGGTGACATTGCAAATGAAATTGAGGGTTAAATATGCATTTTTGCAGATGACACAAAGGTATTTAACTGGGTGGACACCAGGAGGGTTAAAACAAATGATTGATCATCTAGGTCAGTGGTGTCAAACTCATGGTCCTCCAGCTGTTGTGGAACTACACATCCCAGCTTGCCCTGCCACAGTTTTAGCAATCCATTATATAAAATCTGTGACAGGGCATGCTGGGATGTGTATTTCCACAACACCTGGAGGGCCATGAGTTTGACACCACTGATTTAAGTAGATTAGAGCAATGGTCAAGAGCATGGCAACTACAGTTTAATGCCCAAAAATATGAAATCATGCACTTGGGTCTCAAAAATCCAAAGATTAAATATAGTATAAATGGCACTATAATGGAAACTACTGAGAAGAAGAGGGATCTAGGTGTCACTATTTCAGGTGACTTAAATGCAGGTAGGCAATGAAAAAGGCAAGTCAGATGCTTGGTTGCATAGGGAGAGGAATCATTGATACGACCTCATCTAGAGTACGCTGTTCAGTTGTGGAGGCCAAATCTCCAGAAAGATAAAAATACATTAGAGACTGTACAAAGAAGGGCAACTAAAATGGTGCATGGCCTACATTACAAAACTTACCCAGAAAGACTATAATAATTTAATATGTATAGTTCAGAGCAGAGAAGGGAAAGGACATGATAGAAACTTACAAATATATCAAGGGCTTTAACAAGGTCCAGGTGGGAGACATTCTTCACAGGAAGAGGAGCACCAGAACATGAGGACATGCACTGAGACTAGAGGGAGGATTGTAATTTTAGTTACAAAATTAAATGAATTGTCGATTGGCTATGAATGAAGATAATATGAATAAAACATTTTTAAAATAATAACAGGAAAAACAAGCTGTTAATTTCTAAAAACTTTAGAAACTTTTGATGCTGTATCTAACAGTATGCTCTTCATATTTATTTTGAATTTAAGTTTACAAGAAAATTGTAATGCTTACTTTATATGTATTCATTGACTTTTCATTAATAAAATCTATATAAAGTGAAACTAGAGGGAGGAAGATTCATGGGCAAAAACGACTTCACAGAAAGAGTAGTAGATAAGTGGAATAGCCTCCTATCAGAGGTGGTAGAGGCAAATACAGTAGAACAATTTAAACATGCTTGGGATCGGCATATTGATATCCTTACAAAGAAATAAGGATCAAATATGGTTTGAGGTAACATGTTTAAAAAAGGGACAGACTAGATGGGTCTGATGATCAAATTCTATGTTACCATAAGCAGGACGCTATGGAAAGTCGTCCACCTCATTGGTCATCTGCTGGTAATTCCAGCGGATGAGTGGCAGGGCCAGTGATGATGCAGGAGCCCGCATCAGCGATCACTGCTGCCCCATACACTGGGTGGCTTTTGAGCTGGAAGCAGCTCAAAAGACAAAACTGAGCTACTTTTGCAGCAAGGGATAAGCTCACACAATGTATGCATTAAACAGACAAGCTCCATTACATCATCATATACACCTGTTATTAATCATGTTAAATGTCAACCGTGCACGCTTTCCCACATAACCTAACCTATAAAAGGTACTCTCATTACTACAAAAATTACAGGATAATATAATAGATTTTTATGAAAGCATAAAGGTGCAGCAATAAATGAAGTTTTGGGGTCAAGCCTCGTTTTCAAGGTGCAGAAGTGACAAAGTAATACAACACTGCCATCTGCTGGCAGAGAGTGAAGCTACATCTTTCTCACACATTCACAAACACAGAAGGTAGCAGACTAGCTATCAAAGCTTTTCCTTCAAGCAGGTCTTTTCTTTTTATTCTTTTTTTGGTACTCTTTACCTAGAACGGCGCCCACGATTTTAATCTTAGGCATCGCAAGGTAAAAAATCGCGTCTGTCGCATCGCATGCGACCAAAAAAAAAATCGCATGCGATGCGACCGACGCGATTACCGCGATTTTACATAGGAAACAATGTTAAATGGCCCAATTGACCCGATTTTACATAGGGAACAATGTTAAATGGCCCACAGACCCCAAATAGCCACCCTGAAGTGTGAAATGTCCCCCCCCCCCAATTGTTAACGCCACCCCATGATCAACGTCAACCCAAAGCGTGGCGAGCGCAGCGGTACGCGTCCTCCGACCTTTTCATACCCCCACTATCCACGTCGGCGTGGAGTTGAGAATAGAAAGTGTGGTATCCGCGTCCCCTCGCGGGCTTCACAGGTATCCGCGGGGCTCGGTGGCTCGCTGCGCTCGCCACACTTTCTATTCTCGGTACTTATGTAGTATCTGGGCGTCCGATTTAGAAATCGCATCGCATGCGACCAAATCGTATGCGATGGTCAAGATTTTTTCATAGGATTCAATGGGAAAAAGGGGTCCTTTTCCTTTCCCCAATATCCAAGTGGGCGTGGAGCTGGATATAAACCTGTAGCGAGCCACCGAGCCCGAAGCGTGGCGAGCTTAGCGTGCCCCGCGAGGGGACACAGAATACTTTTTTAAGAAATATGCGTCCCCTCGCGGGGCTCGCTTCGCTCGCCACGCTTCGGGCTCGGTGGCTCGCTGCGCTCGCCACGCTATATAAAATCAACTCTATGCCCACTTGGATAGTGGGGAAATGAACAGGACCTTCTTAACATTGAATCCTATGCAAAATCGCATCGCATCTGATTGTATGCCTTAAGATAAGGCATACAATCACAAAATCGGACGCCCAGATACTACATAAGTACCCTATTCTCAACTCCACGCCGACATGGATAGTGGGGGTATGAAAAGGTCAGAGGACGCGTACCGCCACCCCTCGCGGGCTCTCTGCGCTCACCACGCTTCAGGTTGACGTTGATCGTGGGGTGGCGTTAACAATTGGGGGGGGGCCATTTCACACTTCAGGGTGGCTATTTGTGGTCTGTGGGCCATTTAACATTGTTCCCTATGTAAAATCGGGTCAATTGGGCCATTTAACATTGTTCCCTATGTGTAATCGCGTCGGTCGCATCGCATGCGTTTTTTTGGCCGCATGCGATTTTTTGGCCGCATGCGATGCGACCGCCGCGATTTACAATTTAATATGCATTTCGATGTAAAATCGCGGGCATCGCATCGGTTGCATCGCATGCCATTATAATGGCATGCGATGCCCGCGATGGGCGCCGTTCTAGGTACCTTTTTTTTTCTTATATAGCGCAGTAGATTCCTTTTGCGTTTTACAATTTTAGACAGTGATAAAACAAACTGGTTAACAACTGACAAACTTAGAGGTAATAAGGCCCTTCTGCAAGTTTACAATATATAGGGATATAGGAGGAAAGGACAGGCACCAGTAATAGCAAAAGCTGTCGTGCCAAACCCCCCCCCCCCCCCCCCCCAAAGTTGCAAGTCAATAAGAAAAGCTTGAGTTTGGAGGCTAGTGGAGAGTCTTATCCTGTGATCCATGCAGAAGAGAGATGCAGGGCGGAGTGGTCGAGTTGGGAGATATTTTGAGAAGATATATATGCTGGTGTACCTCCTGAAGTTGTCCTGTGGTATCTGGCACCTAGACAGCAGCAGATATTTTTTAAGTCTTGTACTTTGATGTTGCGAGTTGGGGGATCTCCATGACTCCGCTTTTTTGTTTTCCAAAACACATCACAGATACTCCATCAGATTAAGAGCTGCAGATTTTCTGTCTTCAGCTTTCTGTCATAACCACCACTAACTTTTTCAGCATTTTGCGCCCTAGTAGCTCTTTGGGATCGTACCAGACAGGCTATAAAGACTTCACTGGCTCACCAGTTGTCCTTCCTTGGATTTGCATGTGGGAACATCCTACAAGACGTACAGTTTTTTTTTTCCCACTAAAATATACTAGAAACAAAATATGGGGTATGTAATATTTGCAGAAGAAGAGAATGCATTATGAGAAAATTGTGATTTCTGACCATCTAGTACAACCACTTGGCATTGGTGCTGTATTCAGACATTACTAAGCTTAAGTCTTATGTACAGTATTGGCATTTTCAGCTGTGCGATTGGATGTAAGGCACAGACAACACAGGTGTTGTATTCTTTTGAGCAGAGTCTGAAGTATGCATGTTGGTATGCTGGGAGGGGCAGGATGTCTGTGCGAACACAGGATATTAGGAGAGGAAGCCAGTGATACCTTCCCACATACAGGGCTTCAGTCTGTTTTCAGGGCTTAATTCAGAAGGTTACAGAATTGGTATCTGCCCTCATAGTGAAAATGATCTTGCGACAAAAAGGATTCTTTAAGTCTTAGGTCTCTTAAAGAGGATTTAGGTGGTAGCTCTCTGGCTTAATACACTTGTTATAGAAAACATTGTATTACTGTATTTGGTGTGGTATAGCTTAACAGTCAGTAGGTCGACCCCAAAAGATTGATATGCCTATAGTCCATGCATGAAAAGGTCAACATTATTTTCACAGGTATTTTTCGTTTTGTAAAAACAATGTTTTGATCAACCTCTTTAGTAAACAGACCATTGGCCATTTACTCCCAAACCTAACTATATACATAGATGTGGTGTCCACAGTCTTTTACAGTAGATCAGTGATCGTCATACACTGCAATCATTTATTTATTTATTAAGTTTCTTATATAGCGCACACATATTCCGCAGCGCTTTACAGAGAATTTTTGAAAATTCACACCAGTCCCTGCCCCAGTGGAGCTTACACTCTATATTCCCAACCACATGTGTGTGTACACACACACACACACACACACACACACACACACACACACACACACACACACACACACACACACACACACACACACACACATTCTAGGGTTCATTTGTTGGGTGCCAATTAGCCTACCAGTATATTTTTGGATTGTGGGAGGAAACCGGAGTAAACCCACGCAAGTACGGAGAGAATATACAAACTCCACATAGTTAGGGCCATGGTGGGGATTGAACCCATGACCTCAGCACTGTGAAGCATGTAACCATTACACCCTCTGTGCTGCCCCATTTCAAGTTTGAACTAGTGGTCAAAGTGGGGGTATGAAAAATATAAGGGGTGTTTTTTGTTGCTCGTGCACCGAAAAATGGTGGCTTTCCATTCAAAAAAGGGTATTATAGCATCCCTAACTCCCTACACTACATCACTACTCCACTAACCCCTCCCCCCTCATTTACATAGAACATACCCTCCACATGCACTTACCTTTTGTCACTTTCTAGATTCTCTGTGGAAGTTCCAGGTGCCAGCTTGTTTGCCGTTTTTGAAGGACTGGAAACGGTGGTGCATAAATAAGTATTCATAGGGCATTCTGAATATACATTGTAAGCTGTAATGGTGCAGAGATGGTAGTTACTAATTGCTAGTAGATCTGTGCTGAAACTACCTTGTTTCTGTTACCAGATTTCAACTGGCTGAAAAGATATAAATACTAGTAGCATTATTGGACTAGTACTGGCTGGAGATCCACAGATGCATAATGCAGGTAGAGGATTCCCGTATCAAGATAAAAAGGATTTGTTACGGATTGTTAAGACAAAGTGCGCCGCTGGGCCCTTATATTTCCCTGCCTTAAGCTGGGATGGTCAGCTGAACAGAGGGCCAGGCAGTCATCTGACAGTCCAACATTGTGACACCCAGTGATTGGAGCCAGCAGGAATGCTGCAGGACACAGAACCTTTGAGATGCCCACATGCTGAGAAGCTGCAAGAGATGTGCCGACCTACATAACTAGACAACTGAACTCCCTGCCTCCTTTTTTAAATATTTATTTTTCAGTACACGGTGTGCACAGGAGCTCTACCTTTTGGAGAGTAAGTAAAGAGAGGCCAGTCTCATACAGGATAGGGGGTCAGGTGTTGCAGGCATGAACCTGGGGAGTAGAGCTGTAGAATAATGCCCCTTTCAGACCGCACTTTGTAAACTGTATATTGCCGTTTTTTTACCGTTTTAAAACGGTAATCTGTGTGGTCTGAAAGGTGCAGGACCACTTAACCGGTTAGAAAATACCGTTTTTTCTAACCGGTTAAAATGCAGGGTCCTACCAGTTTCAGAACTGGTATTTTAGGCTCAAAATTGGGTTCTGAAACGGTATTTAGGACCCAGCCAATGAGCTGGGTCCTAAATTCAGCACAGTGAATATTTAATGAGCGCTCATTAAATATTCACAGCACTGGAGCCGCCCCGCGCCCCCCCGTGCGCGTGTCGACGCCCCCCCCGTGTCGACCTACCCCCGTGCAGCCGGTACCTCCGTTGTGGATCCCGGCACTGCAGTTCTGTATGGTCGGAAGCACTTATGAAAAAAAGTGTCTTTCAGAAAATGGCTGCCCCATAGGAAAACCTGTTTAAAAAAACTGTCTTTCGTATGGGGGCAGCCATTTTCCAAAAGTCACTTTTCTTATAAGTGCACACGGTTTTGTCCATCTGAGGAATATTTTGTCAGAAACAGTGAACTAGAATAAGGGCCTCAGTTCCTGCTGGAGCCTGCGCAAAAATAGCCCTGCATATAATGCATTTATGCGTGAGGCATGTGAGCAGGATCTCCTGGCTCATCCACAGCGCAGGATTGGCGGACCAGGGAAAGTGGTGGAGGTGGACGAAACTGTCTTTGTGCGGCGCCAGGCCAATGTGGGCCGAAAACTTCCCCAGCAATGGGTGTTTGGTGGGGTCTGCAGGGATACAGGGCAATGCTTCATGCTGCCAGTTGCCCAGAGGGATGCTGCAACCCTGATAGCAGCTATTGTAGCTAACATTGAACCCGGATCCACTGTTATGTCAGACTGCTGGCGGGCATACCGAACCAGCGAGTTGGAAGCAGCTGGTTAAACACATGCTAGGTTGAATCACCGCTTTAACTTCGTAGACCCGGAAAGTGGGGCACACACCCAAACTATTGAACGTTTATGGGATTGTGCAAAATGGAGGAACAAGTGCCAGCGGGGAACAGCTCGCCACAATCTTGCCAGCTACCTGGGCGAGTTTGTCTGGCGCAAATGTCTGGCAGGTGATGATGTCTTTGGACGTATCCTCCATGCATTAACTTTACTCAATAAGCCAAAGTAATTTTTTGTTGTATTTTTCTTCTATTTCTGATGTCATTTTCAATATTATTTTGTATGTTGTGTTCTTTTTTGGATTACTTCAATTTCTGTTTCAAATATATTGTTAATCTTTAACTCCCAGTTGTCATTAATGTGTCAGATGCAAGTGAGATTGAGTGAGATATGACTTTTTCATACCCCTACTATCCAAGTGGGCATGGAGTTGGATATAAACCTGTAGCGAGCGTAGCGAGCCACCGAGCCCGAAGCGTGGCGAGCGAACGCAGATTTCTTAAACCGTATCCTGCGTCCCCTCGTGAGGGTAGCAGAAGACTAATGGGGCATACACACGGGGCGATTTCAGCACCTTTTCTAAACAATCTGACTAGTTTGCTTAGAAAAGGA
Source organism: Crinia signifera (assembly GCF_055691185.1). Lineage (NCBI taxonomy): Eukaryota > Metazoa > Chordata > Amphibia > Anura > Myobatrachidae > Crinia > Crinia signifera. The sequence continues at coordinate 228,770,845 of NC_139219.1, forward strand.
GCATGGATTGCTCCGTGTGTATGCCCTGCAGCGATGGCGATGTGCGGTCCCACGTGTCATTATCGCCTGAAAGGTAAGCCAGTGTTTGCACTGGCTTTCCTACATCAAGCGGGGCTTGACCTATAAAAACAATAGGCAAAGCTCCACTTAGCACCAATCATCGAGGGTGTACTGTGATGTGTGCTAATCGATCGTGCTGAATAATGTTGCACAGCGTCCCAGCACCAATGGCCCGTGTGTTTGTGGCTTAACGGTTACCAGATGTTTACTGCACAGTGCATATACTTATATAGTGTATGTGTATTACAACATCTAGTCCCACCTGCCTGCTTGATAAACACGTTGCTGCCAGGCACTTATTATATGAAAACAGTTATCCCTCTATGGCAGGTATTCAATGCGGCCGGCGAGGGGGTTAAACAGCCAGGATTGCAGAAAACCAGCGATCCTCGCTGTTTAACCCCTGTGCCGGCCGCTCGCTCTATTCAATGTTCTGGGGAAATCCTCGCCATCACAGGACGGCGAGAATTCCCCAAAACAGCGAGACCCGCGGCTAATGCAGAAAACTCGCTGTATTTAGCTGTGAGTCTCACTACTTCTGGAGCCGCATACGCCCCCCTCGTTTAAAAATGGAGCGAGGGGAAATTGGCGTATGAGGGGGCTGCGTTGAATACTGACTGGGTGAGTGGTGACAGCGAGCAGGAAGCTCTGCTCGCTGTCACCACTCGCCCACAGCATTGAATACCTGCCTATGACTGCAGCTCTCCACTAAATGCAGGATTTTTTTCAGGAGAAGATCGTGTTTCTATAATATCTGATATATAAATAACAAATTAAAATTCTCAGGCTAAATCATTTTTCATATATGTAGATTATAATATTGTGCCACAACCGGGTCATATATAAAATACCTGGACCACATGAATCCATAATATGGCTCCACAACACTATTATGTTCAACAGTTCCGACACAGTGGTGATACTGTTACCATTCTAATAAGATACAAACTATAAATCGAGCTGAGGTGAAATTTTATAACGAACAACTGCAACAAAGTTTCCTGTGATAAGCCTGTGCTCTATATGCACACCGCCTGTCTTTCTGTGAGACTTCTGACACATTAATAACTACTAATAATAATTAAAGTACAGTATATAACGTCATAGCAGTTTATATATAAAGACTCAAATACACAGTTAGATACGAATAAGATGAGTGTCAGCCTTTATTATAATAAGTGCATAGACACTGATTACTGTGCACTGCCTGCTTGCCATCTATTTTTAATGCAACTTTTTTTTTTTTTTTTTTTTTCGTTCTTAGTCACTATTGTTTTACTACTTAGTTTTATTATATCATAATAGGTGCACCATGCACATGACCGCTTTTCTTCTTCTATACTTTCTTCTATACTTTCTTCTTCTATACTTTCTCTGTATAATTTTTTCCTATTGGTATCACACCTCCGCATTACAATGGCCTTATAGGCATGTATAACAAATAGGGTGTCCTCTGTAATGACATATGATGTCTTGTGCAATTGGCACCACCCCTCTCTCTTTGCCAAGAAACCACTGGCAGCAAGTAATTTGAAGCCTTACTGTTGGGCATAATTAGCAAGGGTAATTTTTGTGTGTGGGACATAAAAAGGTGTCAGCAGCATAATGTGCAAATGGGCATAACGGTATGTGGTGTCATTGGCATTAAGGTGTGTGGCATATTGTGTCATTGGCATTACATTGTGTGGCGTAATATGCAATGGGCATCAGTAGCATGGTATAATATGTAATGGACATTATGGTGTGTGGCATAATGTGACTATGCCTCTAGTGTTATGTAGCCACTCCCCCAGTTGCGTGTGATGACACCCTTTCATGACACTTGACCACGACCATTTTTGGTACCACGTAAGAAAAAAAATCTGCTTGCACCACTGCTTACAAACCAGTGCCTCACCAGCCACTGACCTCACTGCACGTCACTGGCTGCAGCATGCCACACAAGGCACTCCTCAGCGGTGTGGTTGATGAAGAGAACCCTTGGCAGCATAGACAGCAAGTGAAAAGCGCTAAATAATGCTCATTGAGTGTTTTAGCCCTGTTTGTATGTATGTGAGAGACTGGGGAGGTTAGTCTCCGAGATGGTGAGAAAAATAACCTGCATGATTTGCAGTGCAAAATTCTCCCCCGCATCTACCTCACAGGTCACTTGTGAGCAGTGCATGTCGCCACAACCAGTGGTGTATCTCAGGGTGAGTCTCAGGAACCTGCTTGGGCCAGCAGCATCAAGGCTATGCTTGAGAATGTGTCTTCCCGGCTTACTGTTAATACATAGCAGATCAAAAAGTTGCAGCAGGATTTATCCATCCTGTCTGCCCTGGTATGGGAGTAAGAATATCCACTCTAGCAATCACGCAAACGTGGTACTGCCACCATTACCCCTGACTCAGATGGAGAGGTTTTGGAGGAGGGAGAGGATGAACAGGAGCCTTATCAAGGGTCTCAGTCATTTTTACAAGGGTCAGAGCCTTCATGGCTATCGGAGAAGTTAGACCTTTCTCTGGCTGATCTCCTAGTGTAGGGCAGGGCAGGGTGCATTTTGCCACCCTAAAACAGCCTAGCGGGAACACTAGAAGGGGACCCCTTTTTTGTCTCACAAAAGAGATTAATTGTATATTTTCCAGAACAAGCTGATTTTGAGGAAACATTCACAAAATCCTGAAAAATGTTTTCAAGTATCAAAACTATTTATGTCCACATTTCATTTTGATCCCTCAGGGAAAGATGTGTGGGAGAAGCCCTAGGTGGTAGATGCCTACGTTTCCCATTTGTCCAAAAAGGTGGTGCTTCCACACAAGGATGGGGCAGACAAGAAACTTGAACACTGTAAAGTCCATGTATACTGCCAGTAGGGCTTCACAACATCCTGTTCTAGCCAGTTGTTGGATGGCTAAATCCATTTACACCTGGGAATTCCAGATTCAGGAATGCTTATTGGGAGACAAAGCTAGGGTGCTCTGTGAAGCCCAAAAGGAGCTTGGCGCTTTAAATGCAAGCAATTAGGTCATGACAGTGTCTGCCCACAGGACCCTGTGGTTGCGTCAATGGGTCGCAGATTCAGACTTTTTGGGATTAAGTTTCTCCCAACGGCATCCACACAGGTCCAATGCCCCTTTTCAGGGCCGAGCCAGCAGTCCTTTCCGGCTAACGGGTCCCGCTCAAAAGCCAGAGGTGCCTCCAACGCCAATGGAGGCAAGCAAGGTAAATTAAGGAAGGACAAAACCTTGGGACCTCAGGACCATAGCTTCAGTGTAGCTGTGTCATAACCCCCGACTGCTTTTGCCCACCCTGAGACATGCTTACTGTGGGAGCTTGGCTGTTGTACTTCAGTCATGTGTGGAATGCCTCTTGCCTAGATTCCTAGGTCAGGGATCTTGTTTTGCAGAGCTACAGACTAGAGTTTGGCAGATCACTTCCCAAGATGAGTAGTAGTCAACGACCGTCCACTGAAAAAGAATTGGGTAAGTGGTTTAGCACTGATCATGGCATTCCAAGTAGGGGGTGGTGATTTTAGGATTGATGATAAACCGGATCCGTTTATGCCGCCGATGGATATGGGCACAGGGAAGGCTTCCTGTGGAGTTGGTTCGGACTACAAACCAGGTAGTAAATGGGTAGGTGGGTGTAGCAGCAGTCAACGCTTTTCGCTATGCCTGATATAGCTTTTTCTAAGGTAGATTTGGCACTTGATCAGAGGCCGGCCAGTCTTTTCAAAGTATTTAAAAAATAAAAATAAATTTCTGCTGCCACTTCCCGCCCTGTGGCACTTGCACTGTCTGCCCCTGCACATAGGTGTGTGCCAGTGGTGCTTCATCACCGCCACATGCCTACGGATTGGACCCAATACATTGTGGGTGCTAAAAAGCACCTGCGATGGGTTGGATCCGATTAAATTTTATTTGCACCAGGTTCCATCTGTAGGGTCTGACCTGATGCTCTTGGGACGAGCATCGGTTCGGATGGGATGTCACAAAAAGATTTGGGGCAATTTTTCAGCCAGATCAGTGGGGATCGAGTGAAATCAGCACAAATTGTAGTTTATGGGCTCTTTTAGCAAAATAGTGGTTTATATCGAGGTGGGGAGTGGAACTTCCTTGTTCTATCTCTCCCAGGTGGGACTGGTTTGATGATATCACACCATTAATGCAGCAAACCCAGAAGCAGGAAAAGCAAATTTAGGTGTTCCATCTCTCCCATCTGGGTACCTACAGACTCCAGGTTACACTTGAGACTTATTTTCTTGCGATCGCTTCAAAATTATTATTAACCTCTAGAGGACCCTTTATTTGAAAGAGCATTCTTTTTCATATGATGTGGCTATTTTTCTGCCTGTTGATTACCAGAAAATATCAACTAGCATTATAGATATACAAGTAGAGGCTAGGAGGGAGCACTTAACATTCACAATCAAGACCTCCCTTTAATCCTGAGGCTTCATACAGCTGGTCCTTCAAGTCTTCTCCATTTCCTAATGCCTTCGTTAATGCAGTAGGCTGTCAACTTTTAGTTTTGTATATATGTTAGGGAAAAAAGAATAGGAATGCATTTTAAAATTACTGTAAATTTAATAATAACCTGTGTGTGATTTTGGAAAAGTGAGAGAAGAGAAGGTGCCCATACACGTACCAATTACTCTGTACTTTTTGTGCTAAAATAGCATCGCATCGCATGCACAACACATGCACAACGATGCTATTTTAGCACAAAAAGTACCGGGTAATTGGTGCGTGTATGGGCACCTGAACACCTTTATTTCTTATGCTGGCCATACACGCTGCGACACGTGCGTGCTTTCCGTGCTTAACAAGCACGGATCACATTGCATTGCATTGCATTGCATTGCATTGCATTGCCTGTGCATGTGTTGTGCATGCAATGCGATGCAATGTGATGAAAACAAAGAACAAAAAGTATGTGCAAGCACATACTTTTTGTACTGTGCGATGAGGTGCCGCGGGAGCGCGCACCTCAAAGCACAGCCCTCATCGCAGCGTGTGTGGGCTGCTTAAGTGTATTAATGACTGTTAAAGAGAACTGTAGTTTTAGGCATTATTATGTTTATTTTGTGGGACTTGTTAATTTTAAGATGCATCCTTAATGTACTAACCAGCTGAAATATGCATCTCAGATACGTTAAGTGTCATGCATCTTTATAGCAGAGAGGCACAAGCACCAGTCGGTGGCACTAGCGGTCCACAGGTACTACAGACAAACTAGTCACATAAGGCAGATGTTATTGGTAGATGTTTTGTCTGTATCGTGGCTGAGCAATATCATCCTTCGTCGTTTGATTTTTTTTTTTTTTTAAGACCCCCACATCAACTTCTTCCATTGCCTGATCACTATGGTGATGTCCTATTTTTATATCTTATGCTGAGATTGCTTTTGCAGTTATTATTTCCTAAAAGTGTCAGGAGCTCTCTGTTGGGGAGAGTAAAGTGTCATCAAGACCTACCAACCTACATTCTGTGACCAGCCTGGTTATCTAGAAAGCAGCAACCCCCACTGCTTTTCTGCACTCTGTGCACATTAGGTATGCAGTCCTGACATACTGTTTTTCTTTTTTTGCTTTGTTCACCTTGAATATTCCCCCGTCGATTTGCAGGAGTGTTTCCTGTTAATCAAGAGCTTTGAGTTACTGGCGAGAGGCAGTGTATGATCTGTACCAATAGTCAAGGCGGACAGAGATACAAAAACAAAACTTGGGAATAGCTGTTCTGTTTTCAGGAAATATGATAGTGTGCAAATATTCTAGCTATGTTCCATGTAGGGATGTGCCTTGTGGTCCGCAACTAGCCTGACAATACTTAATAAGTACAGTATCAATATAACAATATATGAATGGTGACTTTTGGATATGTATAGAAACGTTTAGACATACTGACTTAAGGGATTTTTAGTTTTTACATTTGCCTGCCTTTTGTAGCCTTAAATGTTTTAACCCATTCTTTTGCATGTGTAAAATTCTTATAGTGCCAGTATACGCCAAATACTTAACAGACTGATTTAACAGGTAAAGAGCAGTAAGCTAGATTTTTTTTTTTACTAGGTTTTTTACAGTAGAAGCTTAAACTTGGGAGAACCTTCCTTCTGCTTTGTTTGGCAGGACCAATTGCTGATTTGCAGAACAGGATTTGCTGCCATGAACTATTATCCTATATAATAAAAGCCTAACGGATCATAACACAAGGGGGTAAATTTACTAAGTTGGGAGTTCTATTGAAAATAGGATGTTGCCCATAGGAAACAATTTGATTATACTACTTTTATTTAGCACCTTTTATAGAAGATAATAAATATCATGTGACTGGTTGTTATGGGCAACATCCCATCTTCAATATAACTTTCATCTTAGTAAATTTACCCCAAGTAGTGTTCCTAGGCTGTGTGCTAGGCTGTTTTAGCGGGGCGCTGCGCCCTGCCCGTTTTTTAAAGGGCAAAATGCGCCCTGCCCCTCCAGCAGCGCCCCGCTAAATCAGCCTGCAGTTTGTCCCGCCGGAGTGCCCGGGCCGTCGCATTGCTGAAGGGGGCTTGCCCGGCCATGGCTACGTCCCGGCAGCTCAGTGACTTAAGTCATGGCCGGGCACGCCCCCATGTGCGATGCGGTGCCCCGGGCACGCCTCCTTTGGTGATGCGGCGCCCCGGGCACGCCTTCTTTGGTGTTGCGGCAGCCCGGGCACTCCCCCTGTAGTGACGCGGCGGCCTGGGCACGCCCCCTCTAGTGACGTCGGCATGCCCGGGCACACCCGTCCAGCGCCCTGCCTCATTTGGTTCCTAGAAGGAACACTACCCAAGGTGTCAGTTTTCAAAAGATCAGCACATGAAAAGTTCACGAGGGTTTTTTTCGTTTGCTTGTTTTTCCTGTGGCCTTGTCCACACCATAGCATGTGGACACCTATTTAGTATAATCAGCATCTCATCATGCTTTTGCACAACCAACAATGCACGGGTATCTACAGGAGCTGCCCTCCAGATATCAGTGATCATCTGCCCCACGCTGACATTGGTGGAGGCAGCAGTGCCATTAATCCTGCAGGCATTAGTGAGAACCCCAAAGACTGTACACAGTCAGCGGCCAGACACAGGGAAGTTGGCAAACAGTGGTTCAGTGTGACCCTTCTAGGTCAAATCAGCTGTTTTGACACTCTGCGCTGTAGGATTGCAACAGAGACAATCTGAGCAGTACATTTTTGACAAATAGAAGCGAACACTACTTTATATCTTTACCCTAGTGCATATAAGACTGAAGGATCTAACTCTCATCCAGTATCTGATGTTTACACATGATACTGGAAAGCAGAATGGACCTAGCATAAGAGAAAATGCACCATTATTCTTTTTTCTCTTTCAATAAGAATATAACAGTTTTCAACAGCACCTCAATGAGAGGCTACTCTGCAACATTGCATGCATAGAAGAGTGTTTTTCCAAGAGCATCAACTAACCATCTACTCTGCAACATTGTCTGAGTTGATTTGACTAACATGTTGTAACATTATCTAGAGATAACATTGTAAAGGCACAAGCCCTAGACTCCCAGTAAATGTCAATAGAATTGTGAATGAACAGTGATGTATTAGCATAAATAATTTCTGCAAAAAGGGAGTCAGACTGGGAGGGTTTTTGGATGAAAGCAGTGGTGACCCTGAATATTTGTATAGGGTATCACTAAATCCTTTATACTTTTACAAACTGGAAACAAAAAAAGATCAAAACAAATTTATTTGAGATCTGAGCAATTAATTCAGTACAAACTGGAAAATATCTTATCTGTATGGTGTGACAAAGAATTGTCTTTCATTGTAAAGAGTCTCAATTCAGGAGACAACGAAAGCACATTTTATTTTAAGGCATATCAAATAAAAGTTAATTTTTTTAATTGTAACATATACATTAACTAACAATAAAGAGTGCCCCCAAAAAGACTTAATCAGTCTCTACTTGCATCTTTCTTGCAAGGCCCCCACACCCCCTCTAACTAAGTTTTCCTGAACTTACACTGGGAGCACCACCAACCCTGTGAATAAGGTATAAGATAGCCTGTGATGCAATATATGTTGGGTTTCACTAAATGATACAAGAACGCTTCCGAGCATTTTTTGTGTGCAGACTCACCTACATCTATTTAGATATTTATTAGTGAGAACCCCAAAGACCGTACACAGCCAGCGGCCAGACACAGGGAAGCTATTCCTGACTGCACACTACTCCACTTCTCATTAATATAAGGACACACATAAGTACTGTGGATGTTTCAAATTGAAAGGAGGGGATACTCCTAAATGAAAAGATCTAATAGAGGGGTACGGGAGTAAAAAAAGGTTGGGAACCTTTGTCCTATGAACAAGCGCTTTTTCTAACCTTACTAAACCTACAAGATACTGGTTTTATATCGTAGTAAAATATCACTGTTTGCTTTGAGTTTTTAGAACCAGTCATTATATAGTTATTTATTGCTTTCCTATCTATAAATACATCATCTGGCCTTTTTTATATCTCTTCCTTCTACTTTAGTATTTTAGAGACCATGAAGTACTGTGCAGTTTATATTCCTAATGTGATGTGCACTGTTGCATTGCGTAGCTGCATCTGATGCATCCTTCCAGAACAACTTATATTTAAATAGGTTAACTCTTTACTAATTTCTATCTGTGCTTATATAAATAACCCATTTGTAACATTCAGATCACATACATAGCAATTTTATAAATAAGGGGCAAATATTCTCGAATAATATTGATCAATTGAAATCTGCAGTACATGACACAAACGTTCTTGTTTCTCAGAAAAAGTTTTTGAAAGTGGATGGGGTTCCTACAGCGCAAGCCGCTGAAATGTATGGTCAAGGAAGCCAAGAGGGAAACACCCACCCTCTAAAAGTGATAATAGGAAGGCCCTTCACCAATCATATAGCGCTAAACTGAATGTTACTTTCCTGATTGTTTTTCACAGATTTCAGGTCTGGTCCTTTTGATGTTATCTGTAAGAGAGAGACACAAACGCCTTCCCCTCGTATAATATTGTTGTGTCACTGGGATATTTAGTATAAGCCACTAAGGCTCTGAGAATATACAGATGGTGATAGACAAAAAGTATTCGGGAGATCCCCCCTTTCTGGGTACTCACACTATTGGTGTGAAAACAAGCGTATCTCAAATTCTTTTCCACTCTCCACATAGACTCTTTTAAGACAATGTAGGTTGTCTTAAAAGGTGGTGCCTTCCTCTTTGATTCCTTTGCTGCCTTCCTGCGCCTCCCATTCTCCCCAATGCCAAGCTAGCCGTGCAATGGCATTGGGCATCTGCATCCATGGTCACTGTCCTTTTTTTTTTTTTTTTTCTTTACCTGTATTCCATGTGGTCTGGCCATCTCAATGGAAATCTGTTGAAAATGTACCAAATAAAACTGCCTCCGCTTTCGAGGAGACACTGCTGAAGGATTCTAGAGGAGGTAACAGCCATTTTTGGAAGGACTTTTAATAGATGAAGCTGGAGGAAGGAAGCAAGCCCAAACAGAAGTGCCAGAACTGCGACAATGGCGGGGGGATGACGACCGAGACAGGAGCAGCATTATGCAACCATCACAGACAACAAAACACGTACTGGTAGTATAGCAATTGGGAGGGGCATTACTATGTGAAGGATGCCGCATGTTAGGTAGTGCATAATTAAATTTGCCGATAGGGGCATTACTGTGTGTATCATAACTTGGTGCCAGGGGCATTACTGTGTGGTCAAAGCATTCACAATATTTGTCCCTGCAGCTACCACCATTTTAAGATTGCATTAGCCTGCTGTGCTACCCATTGGGAATGTAGGTCCTGCAGGAAATGAACACTGTACAGTGCAGTCTGTCTAACCATGCATGCGCAGAACACCTGTCATCCCTCACAGACTATCACGGTAAGTTCCTTTCAGAGCCCCTATCGCCACAGGTCTTGATGTATACATCCGCACTTGTGACCTCATATTGCAATGTGATCCTGGGTGGTAAGATCTTGCCCAGATTGCATGCATTGAGTATACAGTCTATAATAAATGGGCTCCTATTGTGTGTAAAATTACATAATTTCACAGTCGCATTGTGACCACCTCTTACATTTGAAGGAGAAATTGCATACCCCATTTAGTACATCGCACGTCGTGCGCTAGCTTGGTGGTAATATAAGGTGTGCAATAGGACGTTTGCACATGCATAACTCATTGCTGTCATGGGTAAATAGAACATTTTATCAGAGTTGTGAAAAGGGGTGATTATCTGCTGTTGAGCCAAGGGTGGCAGTGTTTCTGAAACAGGGCTGTTTTTGAACTGTTCATGAGCTGCTTTTGTGTAGGTGTATCATTCCTGGACAAATGGCACCATTTCCAATAACACATGGAAACTGTGGGGCACCATGTGCATTGATTTGAGGTGAATGTCCTCTACGATTATGTGTGAGGACTGACCAACGCACGACAGTGGAGCAGCTCAGTCAAAATGGTTTTAGGTGTGTCTAATATTACCTGCTGTGTATGGTGTTCTGAAGAAAACAGTTGGTGCATTTATGGTAATATAACATGAAGGTGCATTGGTAGAAAGGACGTCAGTGTGCACAACTGTATAGGGATTGGACCTCTGCAGGTTGGCAAAGGGTTGCCTTTTATGAAAACCTTTTTCAGCATCATCGAACGGCTGTACGTTGTAGTTTCAGATTAGAGCAAACAGCCTGCAACCATACTTGGAAGAATATGAATACCCTTCATACCATAAACCTCTAATCCTGGGGCTTTTGTTCCCACAGGGTAATTTTACCTGCCTGGTAAATGTTTGTCTGGTACAGTGTATCAAGTGGCGTTCCACTGTTATGATACATTTACTGGCTGGGGTCTATTGCTGCAGTTGCTTTTGGGAAGTCAGAACTGAGCCTCTTTTGAGGTGGTTGTTGTTGTTTTTATTTATAAGGTGCCACAAGTGTTTCGCAGCGCCGTACAAAGGATCAATACAGGGAGACAAAACTTGGCATAACATTGAATAAATAACAAAAATACAGTTCAAATAAAGAGCACCACAGATCAATACACATTACAGCTTAAATGTATGGCCCCGTACACACCAGAACGATCCTGATTGTTAGTAGATTGTTAGCAGATTGTGTGATGGTCGCACGATCTGTTGGAGCACACGATCTGCTAACAATCTGCTAACGATCTGCATCCAATCTGATCCCAATCCGATCTGAGTCTGTATCCAGTTGAACGGATCTTTTACAGATCCTACCAGCAGCAGGTAGGATCTGTAAAACGATTAAACGACAGCGGGGACGCGCATTGGATTGGAATCGGATCGGAATTGGATGTAAACATGCCCAATCTACATACAATCTGCATCCAATCGGTCGGAATTGGATCCAGATTGATGGAATTGAGCCCTAATCGTTCTGGTGTGTACCCCCCCTAAGAAGTGAGGACTCGATCAACATACAACTAGAGGCTTGAGGCCAATGATGGAGATGAGTACGCAGATGAAGATGGTCACTGAGTGTTGGAGTATAGGAGAGCTGTGAGTGAAATGTGAAGAGAAGTGGGCTTTGACAACAGGAGGGAAGAGGGCCCTGCTCGGAGGAGCTTACAATCTCTAGTAGGAGGCGGAGACGGACAGATTACAAGAGGTGCAAGTGGGTGGTGGTTAGATAGCAGGATGTAAACAGGCAAGGGGTCGGAGAACCAGCTAGTTTATGCAGTGGAAGGGTACGCTTTGATGGATAGGTGAGTTTCAGTGCCCGTTTGAAGCTTTGCAAGGTCGGGGAGAGTCTAATGGAGTGAGGGAGTGCGTTCCACTGAAGGGGTGCAGCATGGGCAAAGTCCTGTACTCTAGCATGGGAAGCAGTGATCAGGGTGGAGGAGAGACGACAGTCGTCAGCCGACCGTTGAATTAGAGACCCCTTGTTTGCAGGCTCTACCCAAAGGGTTTGTGGGATCCTGGTTGTAAATAGTCACTCTGTAAGCAGCTTTATCACCGAAGGTTTGTTAGTGTGTCTGTTTATAGAAGGGCATATGTTTGGATACCTTTTGATGTTAAAGTTCAGCTTTGCACTTTGCTCGGGATGCAGTTTATAACCCGGCGTTCAGAATCCCGGCGCCGGAATCCCGACCGCCGAAATCCCGACACTTTCTCCCTCTGTGGGTGTCCACGACACCCCTGGAGGGAGAATAAATTAGGGTGCCGAGCGTAGCGAGGCACCGGGCCCGCTGCATGGCGAGGGCAGCGAGCCCGCAAGGGGGGGCGATCCACGTCCGTGTCCCCCCCCCCCCCCTTGTCGGGATTTCGGCAGTCGGGATTCCGGCGTCAGGATTTTGAATGCCGGAATCCCGACCGCCGGGATTTCATACTGAATCACTTTGCTCTGTGTGCATCTCCATTAACCAGGGAACTGTCCTGTGCTTCAAAGCAGAGCGTGTCAGATAGAATTGCTGCTAGCTTTTCTCTCTGTGTTTGTTCCTATTTTTGCTTGCTCTTCAGCCAGAGAGTTCTACTGTTGCTAGCGTTTGATTGAGGTCGTGTTGAATGGTCCAAGTCTGTGGCGCTTTCCACATGTTCTTGATAAAGTCATCTGACTGAAATATTGAACAGCCAAAGGTTCTGCATGTGTTATTCTTCATCTTAAGAATGGAGTGTGCCACCATGATTGTGTGTGTGTGTGTGTGTGTGTGTGTGTGTGAATATTTCATGTTTTAATATAATATATCTGGATCATTGGTTGGTGCTTACCACAGGGGGTTTGACATTAAAGATCTCGGGCTGTCAGTGAATCCAATTTTAATTATTAGAACTACGTAAATCAGCTCATGTCTCTTCACACAGCACCTACCAGTGAATGACCAGACTTGATTGCTCTTTTGCTGTGGCTTGGCCAAGGGAACAGCAGGTACTGTGTCCCTGTGTTGCATGGGGTATAGGGATGCCAATCCCAGGGCATTTTTTCAATCCCGAGTATCTGGATTGAAAAATGCTCAATCCAGGCATTTGCATTGGCATCCCTAAAAGAAAAACTCCCACAGTCACCCACATTAACTTACTTGTGGGGAGCAGGTGGAGGCAGTCGGTTGGTGTTGCAGTGGAGCTAGTAAAGTGGTGGCAGGGCTGCTAAAAAGGCGCTGGGAGCAGGCAGCAAGAGGTTTCCAGCGGCGGTACAGCCAATCACAGCTCAGATACGGCCACCGTGTCCCGTCCCCAGCCGCAGGCAGCCAATAGTAAGGGGAGGGAGCCCTTGCCGCGTGACGTCAGCGCGACGCACGCGGGCTCCAACCTCCCCCTCCCTCTCCCACCGCGCCATCACACAGCAGCACGTGTAGTAGGCTGTGCCAGCAGGAGTCAGAACTGAAGCAGGACCGCCCGGCGCCCTATATCGGGATTCGGAAAGACTACAGTGAGTTCATTCTGCAGATTCTGCAGACGTTTGTTTAGGATTTGGGGGGATGAACCTTAAGCTCGGGACGCAGCCCGGCAGCTGTTTGCAGGGTAATGGTGGGGAGGTGTAGCTGTGATTTAACAGGGGGCGGTACAGCTGCTTTGGACAGGGCTAATTAAATGCCAACAGCTGCCCAAGACGTTGACTTATAGAGATAGTATTAAAGCAGCGAATTATACTCACCGATAATTCCATTTCTTCTTAGAGATCCCATGGCAGCCATAACACTGGGATATCCTCCCTCTCCTCTAGTTTAGACAGGATGTTTTTCTAGGGACCGCCCACCTGGTGGTATATAACCTCACTCCTCCCCTTCCTCCTTGTCTTTCGAGTGTCTCCGTATTTAGGTCCCTGGAAAAACACTACAAGGGGAGGGCATTCTGATGGCTGCCATGGGATCTCTAAGAAGAAATGGAATTATCGGTGAGTATAATTCGCTGCTTTCTTCTACGATCCCCATGGCAGCCATAACACTGGGACATACCCAAGCAGAATACAGGGTGGGAAACCATAAATGCAATATGATTTACTTAGCAAGTGACCTTGCAAGACAGGACCCCCAAGTGGGCGGTAGCAACATTTAAAGCATAATGTTTAGAGAACGTATGAATAGATGACCAAGGTGTTGCTTCACAAATGTCCTTTCTGGAAACCTGAGTCTTCCTAGGCCATGAAGTCTCCACAGCTCTGGTTGAGTGTTTCTTGATTAACACCTGAACCTCTCAAACCTAATTTTTTTTTTTTTTTTTTTTATATATATGAATATAATCAGGTCTCTAATCCATATAGAGATGGTCTGAATTGTGGGAACACAAGCTTCATATTTTCTTCTATGATCACAAATAAATGTTTTGATGATCTTATGTCATTCTGTTTAAGTAAATGCCAATACTTCGGACTAGGTCCGGTGTATACCAGTCTTCATCTCTCTTGTTCTTAGGTTCATGATGAAAAGCCAGTAGTACAATATCCTGATTCAGATGGAACCAGTAATCACCTAGGGTAGAAATATTAGCATGCGTCCTAGGTACAACTTTATCCAGCAAAAGGTTTAGATATGGTTCTTAAATCCACAAGCCTATAAATCACATACTCCAATCGCAGACATAATTGCTACTAAAAACACAAACTTCCAAGTCAAGAATTTTAGAGGATTTTCTAGTAATGGTTCAACGAGTTGTTTCATTAATGCATACGACCTAATTCAAGTCCCAAGGAACCACTAAGGATTCGATGGGCAGACACATTATTTTAATGGTGTAGCAGAATTTCTTAATTACAATACCATCTGCCAATCTCCTATCTAGGAGTACACTTAGGCCACTATCTGTCCTCTTTGGGTGAAAGAGTTAGGCCTGGAGAGAAACCATTACGCAGGAATTGTAGGACTTGCGCCATCGCAGAGTTCCTTATAATAGGTGTGCGAAAAAACTTCCTTTCTTGTAATAGAATCTGGGTTACTTGCTCTGACAAAAACTTCTGTCTTAACAGGTTCCATTCAAATCACCAATCCTCCAAGCATAATCGTGCTGGATCTAGATGGTATATCTGACCCTGATGTAGAAGGTCTGGCATAATTGGTAATGTCCAGGGTACCTGCATTGCCTTTTTTAAGGCTGTTGTGAACCACATTCTCCTTGGCCAAAATGGGGAGGACTGCTATATCCTCCCCCTGATCCTATTGGCTTTAGGATGCGACAGAGGAAAAAAGGAGGTAACACATATCCTAGGTGACAATTCAACCGAATTAGAAAAGGTGTCTACTTCATATGTTCTGGAAAGATAGAATCTGTAATAGAATGCGTCTGCTTCTTGTTGCCATGAGTTGCCATCAGGTCCACATCTGGCTGCCAAAACTTGTTTATGAACCACAAGAAAACTGTTGCTCAATTCCCAAAAAGGATCTTGATTCTGCTGATGTATTTGCCAATGTATTTTCTCATCCGGCCTTTGATGGTTCATATATGCTTATGACCGTAACATTGGCTGAAAAGACTCTAAGATAAGCATTGATCTATTCTTTGAAGTAATATTTTGCCTCTTTTTAGTTTGACGACATCAGACTTTCTTTAAAAGACCAGTTTACTCATCCTGTGCGATGTATAATGTGCGCTCCCCAGCCTGATGAACTTGTGTCTGTTGTCAGTATAAAAAACCAAGGTCGATCTGGATATAAAGCTGTTTGCCAAGCTTGTTTGCTCACAAGACTAGAGATGCTTTACCTTTGTACAGTTACTTCATATTTTTAAAGGAGCACACTAGATGACCCAGTGGTTCTTATCTGCCGTCAAATTTTATGTTTCTAGTTTCTGGACAACAGTTACTTCTTATATATGGAAAAATACTCCAACTTCTTATCTTCATCCTTCCTAGGAGTTTGATACCAACATTTAAAGAAGATCCTCGGCCGCTGTGTTAGACTCTGGGTCCTTGAACTTCTTTCTTTTGAAAAAGAGTACTTTCCTTCGTGTCTACACGTACACCCAAAAATTGACTATCCTGAGTTGGATGCAACTGCCTTTCCTCACAATATATGATCCAACCATGGCGCTGCAGGAACTTTATTACATAATTTCTTCTTCTGAACTGGCTGCAACCAGAACATTGTTTAAATATGGCCAATCTGAATACACTGCTCTCCCAGATGTGCGATCAAGGTAATTAGACCCTTGGTAAATATTCTTGGAAATGTAGCTAGGCCAATGGTAGGCAGGTAAATAGGAAGCATCAGTCCTGTATACAGAATTGTAGGAACTTCTTGTCTTCTTGACTGACTGGTATATAATACAGTACAGTATATGTTTTTCAGACTGAAATTTTCTTACCCTGACAATGTATTTAGGAGCTTTATCCAAGATAACTCTCAATCCTCCTGTACCTATCTTCCCTAAAGATGGGTTGGAGTAAAGGCCTTTCTTTCTCTGGGTAACGATTCTATTCACTTGATATTCACTTCCCGGCAGTCTGGACTCAAAATAAAATAAAAAAATTTCCTTTTGATACTGTAGAAAGGATATGTTGTAGTCTTGTTGAATTACACCAATGACCCATTTGTCATGAATAGACATTTTACTCTTTTCTACAAAAGTCAGAACCCAGACTCCTACTAGAATAGAGCTGTTAACATTATCTGGGTTCTTCCTATATGACTGCCAAAAGGAATGTTGTGATGTTCCAAAGATCCTCTTCTGCTATATTGTCAGCCTAGTCTATAGCTCTTGACATCCTTAAACTGTTGTCTGGATGATTTAGGTAGAGGAATCTATTCAGTCTTTCTGGGGTAGTCTGACAGACTGTCCCATAAGCTTAAGAATCCCAGCATCCTGCTAAGTAGCAGAGAATCTTCCGAGAGTAAAAGTCGCCAGTCTGTTTTTTTTTATTTATTTTTTTAAATGTGCATCTGCACGTCACATAAGTAACCTCAATACTCTTCTTGCAGTAACTCCAGCAGCCATGGACCAAGCTGAGAACAAGATCACGTCCAGAGAGGCTTTACATAGAAATTATGCAGAGCGGTTGAATTTATAATTTTTTTTTTTTTTTTATATCCTATAATCAGTATGCACAGAAGAGCACCAAACTCAGAGACCTAGATGCTGAAAATGGATACACCCAAATTTAACCCCTTGAGTGCCAAGTGAATCAGCCAAAACAGGCGACATTGCCAAAAAACATTTCTATTAATCATAATGACTTGTAATGTTTGGCTTATATAGGATAGATAATTTTTTTAAAACAAATGTGAGCTGTGCTTTTTTTTTTTTTTTTAGCAGATATTTTGCACATCTCCCACAAATGTTAACACTCAAAAGAGTTAATGGCCACTGCAGAAGGAACATGCAATTTAAGGGAATTCTCCAAACTTCTATCAACAGCGTCCTTAAAGGACACATTCTCCTCCAAGGTATAGTAGTTCCTGAAGTTCATTCAGTAGCAGCATCTACTTAAGGTATAATACACCAGTTCAGGATTTGCTCATCACCAATAGGATACAGGTGTTCTACCATGGATAATTGTCCTTGCTTTTTTTATCAAGGTTCTGCCATTCCTTGGATATTAACCCCTTCATCACTTAATGAATAGGAAAGCCTCTACTCAAACAAACACTCCTTAGCTGCCAAGATCAGATGAGATCGGGCCTATGCAGAGTGGTATGGCTGTAGGGATCGGGCCTATGCAGAGTGGTATGGCTGTAGGGATCGGGCCTATGCAGAGTGGTATGGCTGTAGGGATCGGGCCTATGCAGCATGGAATGCTGTAGGTCTTAGGATCTATAGTCAAATAAAAAGGTCTTGATTTTCTGAAGGCCACATCTTTATAGTTTATGGTTTTACGAATGTTTTCAAAATACTTTCTACCATAACGACATTAAAGATCCTGGTAACTTTATCTCTCCAGATCCATAACTGGAAACCTCTCCAGGAAAAACAGCACCTTCATAGTTAAAACCAGCCTGAGATCTTGACCTCTTATAACCCTGCAGCTCCAATGCAATAGATTAGGTTGACTAGACACAGCTGCAGCTTGTTCCTCACAGTCATCACAGAGATGCAGAGAAAGGAGCTGGATTTCTCTTAGGTGCAGGCACATTAAGAAAGATAACAAAAAAAGCCTATCACTAACCAGCTAAATAGAAATAAAAACACTAATGCCCTTAAAAAGGGGCTTACCTCGTTTGGGCATTTTCAGGCTTTTGGAGGGGGAAGGCATTTCCATCTTTCCAGTGCTCCAGCACAAGGAGAGACTTGCTTCTAGCATTTTTGCTGCAAGAATAGGCATCTCAGTGCCATTTTAAAATATGTATTCCTTCTGCACATGCGTACCCCCTGGCACGGCCTTCTGGACTTAGGAAGATGCCAGACATAGTAAGAATAGTGCTGATTATAAGTGCCAGGGACGCGACACAGCATCTGGCACCTGGCAGTTGCTGTACTGGGGTCATGCTGCACAGCAGGGCTCTCTGGCCATTCAGTAGCATTGGCTCTTAGCACTTGGTGAACTGCAGATACATAATGGCCCTTGGCGCCATAGTGGCTTGGTACTCTCGGCGTCCGCAATCCTCAATGCGGCTCCAGTGCAGTTTTGGCAGCTACAGCCGAATAAACAGACGGGCAGGACTCTATAAAGGCCACACTCCCTAAAAAGTACCAAGTTCTAGTATACAACGGGCAGGATTCTATACAGGCCACACTCCCGGATACTCTTCTTCCCCCCGGGGAGCCACCCCTTTCAGCTCCATGCTGAGATAGAGGTAAGCCCTAGTTGGAAAGAAAAATAACACTCCCTACCTATCCAAACTAGTTAGGAGACAGGAGAAAAAGACAAGGAGGAAGGGGAGGAGTGAGGTTATATACCACCAGGTGGGCGGTCCCTAGAAAAACATCCTGTCTAAACTAGAGGAGAGGGAGGATATCCCAGTGTTATGGCTGCCATGGAGATCGTAGAAGAAATATAATTAAACTGTGCAATATCCACAATGCAGGATTCATCATTCTTCACTGTTCTCAGGGTTACATCTTGGCCAAAATGTCCAATTTTGGAAGTGTCTCTGCGGCCAGAAGCTTTTTTTTTCTATATAAGGATTCAACTCTATGATCAGGTTTTGGCCAGCAAAAACAAACAAATAGCCAATCAGTGGCGTAGCTTCAGGGGTCGCAGATGCGCAGATATAAACAGACCGAGATTTTAATTTTGTTGTATGTAGGGGGGCCCCAAGCTGACCTTTCGCACCAGGGCCCACGAACCCTTAGCTACGCCCCTGGCTGCGCGCCAGGGTCCGGAGTTCAGACGCTGTCCGGCATTAAACTGCGCATACACAGTCAAATCCCGAGATTAGATATTACAATCCGGGGTTTAAAATCCTGGACATTTTGGGGATAAATCCCAGGATCCCGCTGATCTCTGGATTGGCCACCCTAATGGAGTAGCAGTCCCTACAACCAGCCAAAATACTAATTTTTGGGGCCCATTTAACACAGGTTTTTAGCTTTTAAAAACTTGAGTATAATTGTCATGCGCTTTAAAAATGACAGTCGGGAGCTACAATAACTGGATTGAGCACTATTTTCTATACTCAATGATTTTGAAATAAAGTACATAAAATCTGTGATAAATAAGCCCCTAGGGTTAAAGAACAAACTGTGTGTTTACAAACTTCTCGAATTCCTGAGGTTAATCTAAGGCAGGCATTCCCAACCACGGCCCTCAAGGCACATCAACAGTGCAGGTTTTAGTGGTATCCAGGCTTGAGCACAGGTGACTTAATTAGTACCCGAGTGATTCTGATTAAACCATCTGTGCGTAAGCCTGGATATAACTATAAAACCTGCACTGTTGGTGTGCCTTGAGGACCGTGGTTTGGAATGCCTGATCGAAGGGGTATATTTACTAAGGCACCAGTTTTCATAACTGAAGATGTTGCCTATACCAACCAATCAGAATCTACTTAGCATTTATCTAGCATATTCTGGAATATAATAGCTACAATCTGATTGGTTGCTATGTGCAACATCTCAGGTTCTAAAAACCCACACCCTGGCAAATATACCCAACAGCGTGTACTCAAGTGCTGTGTGTGCATCTGGCATTTCTGATTTTGTCAGTGAAGAGAAGCCTCCTTCCATAATTTATAAGACAATGTAAATGTGAGATTGAGAAATAGTAAAAGTACTGATGGTGTGGATTTAGACATAGAAATTGAGGATGGCACATTTTAAGTGCAACAAAATGAAGGGGATACATTTGGAGTATGCTGTTTGTGTTAAATTAAGTCAGCCACCAGTGGCAGCACTTTATGCCACTTACTAAACAAGAAGCACATTGCCACGCTTTGGCAAAAGACCATGAAACGCACCTCTTGCATGTGGACATTTTATTCCCCAGATTCTGAAAACCGTTCTTAAGGCAGTGGAGGTACCTTTTGGGCTAGGGACAGGGCAGGCTACCATCTAGTTCCCCCATAAATCCCAAAAGGGGCCTTAGCTAGTGTTTTTTTAAAGGTTCTTTAAAGATCTCGTTTTATTAATGATTTTTGTTTTTATTTATATATATTTTCTTTTTTTTTTCTTTTTTTTTATGCTTTTGTCCTTGCCTGTTTTTCCTCTTACCTTCTTCCCCATCCTTGATCCGCAAATATATTGACAACCCTTGTTTTATAACATAACTACAGTATTCCCTCCATTACCATTCTTATCGAAGTTTCTCCAGGTGCAGGGAAGTGTTTGTTTAGCTGGTGTGGGATTGCTTAGGGCCTAGTGTGAACTGCACATGCACTCTGATGTCTTGTGTTTTTTTTTTTTCTGTTGCAGTATTCATTTATTATGTACCCTTCATCTGTGCCATTATTTAGCATTCATATATATATTTTTTTATTTTTTGTAATTGAAGCATTATAAATCCATACAATACACACATTTTGTATATACTGTATGTAAAAACTACTGTATTTGCTGGCTTATAAGACTACTTTTTTCCCCTGAAAAACATGCCTCCAAGTGGGAGGGTCGTCTTATACACCGGGTGCACTTATATAACAAACTCTATATTTTCAGTGGAAATGTTGGGGGGGTCGTCTTATACGCCCAGTTGTCTTATATGCCGGCAAATACGGTATTTTTATTTTTTTGTCAAATAAGAGTATATCATAACAATATTATGGCAAAATCCTATTCTTCGGTTAGAAAAATCTATAAATATACATTGAGAAACAGAGGAAGGGCCTGCTGCCACCACAGTACCTCTACAACAAGTATTCTCATGTGGATGAAATGAGTTCCGACTCAAATGTTAGTCAATGAAATTGGGGGATCCTATGCATAGACCCAAGTTTCGTACCATGATGTGTTTTTAAAACTTCCCAATCTGCTCCTTTTAGTGATGGTGATGGGTTTTCGATATAGCTCTCCCAAGTGTCAAAAAATGTTTCAGTAAATTTTTTCTTATTTATAAGGATGTTTTGAGACACTTGTTTGCACTGCTAAGATGATCAGTAGTTTCTGAACTCCTTGCGTCACTTGAGTTACCGCTGGCATAATGCCAAACATTGTCCACTCAGAGGTTTAGGTGAAACTAGATACTAAGGGGGGTATTTTGGTTTACTCCTTCTGGAAAATTCCATCTTAGATGGACAAAATCATCTGCACTGCAGGTGGGGCGGATGTAACTTGTGCAGAGAGAATTAGATTTGGGTGGGGTTTTACTTCAAAGTGAGATCTATATTACAGTGTAAAAATAAGTCAGTATTTTCCCTGCACAGAAACAAAATAACTCACCCAAATCTAATTCTCTCTGCTCATTTTACATCTGCCTCCCTGCAGTGCACATGGCTTTGTCCATCTAAGAAGGAATTTGCCAGAAGGAGTAAATCTGAATAACCCCCTAAGTGTTGTCAAATATTTCCATATTTAAACCCCAAACCCCTGAACTATTAGACATTCCCACAAGCGTATTCAGCATTCTTAATTTGTCATGTGTGAGGTTTTTTTAAACTTTTTATTTGCCCAATTGACATTCATGTATGCACACCTTGTACACATACTACACAACTGACAGTGATTCACAGAATCCTTCTCTGATTTGATCAAACCAGCCTTGGCTGCATCCCAATCCCAGCCATTCTCAGGGGGCAGATGAAGAAAACTTTTTGCTGAACCCACAGTAGTTGACCACTTGTTTGCGTGGATGGAGGTCATCCTGTGCATTAGGGATGCCAGCATCTGGACAAAGCTGTTTGTTCATAGTGCCTTGCTAAGTAATTAGAAGCAGGCTACAATTTCTTCACCGTTGGATAGGATTCTGATAAAACCACACCAGCTATTGCTGAGTTCTTTTCAAAAGAAAGGTGCCTTTGAATAAGAATCTGACTCTGTGTGGATTCTTTGCGTTGGTGAGAGCTCTGCAATATGCATGGGGTGGATGACCTGGAAGGCACTGTACACCTTCCAAGGTGGAATCTGTGCTTAGTCACAGATATTATTATTATTATTATTATTATTATTATTATTATTATTATTATTATTATTATTATTATATATTTTTAATGGCTTTGTAAAAGATACCAAAAAAGCAAATGACCACCTAAAGTGGATAACTCATAGTATAGCTTTAGTTTAGGACCTTCATTCTATCTCCAAATGCTGCAGCTCTTAATGATAGTGTGGATATGGAAATTGAGAATATACCCTCTTTATGTAGTAGCTTTTGCCTCTTGATGACCTATTTTTGCTGGTCTGTGCAACTGTTGTAAGGTTTCCAGTCTAATAAGCCCTACACACGCGGCAATTTCACTGCATTTTCTAAGCGATCTGACTAGATAACTTGTCGCTGTCGCTCATTTGAGAACACTGGCCTTGATAGATGGCTCGGCACACATCGCTGTGTGCCGAGTGATCTTGCTGAATCATCTAGCATCGCTCAGAATGCTCATCAAATCTCCCCGTGTGTAGGCTCCTTAGGAAATCTACCCCTAAGATACACAGGTCAGAATCGTTGACCTTGTTTATCCGTGTTGGAAGCATTTGAATATTTGGGGGATGCGGCTCTGAATGCTGGTCTGATTATGACCAGAATATTGGCTTAAGATGTATCTGCCAGTAGCACACACTGTAAAGGTGCCCATACACTCAGGATCAGTTTGCACCCCACTCCCCACTGGCAACAATTATATAATCGAGTAACACCTCCCCCCAGACAATGCTGCTCAGTGCCCATTTCTGACTAGTCACATGATGCGTGATGGGCAAATCTCAGCTCAGCTCATCAATGCAAAATAGCTACTGTACTATACAAAAGAGGTTGACTTGCTTCAAAATAAATGTAAGGATGGAGAAACCTGTTCACTAGAATGGTCATTCGTATTTTACCATGTCATTGGGTGTTTCTTGGGCAGGGTGAAATAGAGGATCATTCATCTACGTTCACAAAATGGCTCTTCTTCTACTGAGCTACAGTAAGCACGTGCATCAAATGATATTGAGCGGGCAGCTTTAGAACATCCCTATGATATTCAGTGTCCCTGTATGAAACTGAAAACAGAATGTCTGTCTGTATTCAAATTCTCTTTAAATCCATTTAAGGACTCAGCACCTGAAGCTCCTCGTTGCCTTGTTTCTAACATGAAAAAGTTTAAGTTTATTGAGTGATAAAGTGCAGAGATAAACATTTACCCAATCGGCTCCTTATATCTATTAGCCAATCTTTCTCGCCCCCAGACATTAGTTTATTGTACTCTTAACTTCCCATTGTAACCACCTCAAATACCTTTTTCATTTTTCTTTGGTCCTAAACTGCCCAACCCTGGCTGTCCAATTATGTGGAAATAGCCATTTACAGTTTCTCATTGTTCAAATGGTTTTAAGTGTAATATTTATCAATAAGTTATTAATTGGGGGAAAGTTTTTTGTTTAATATTTGTCTGGTTATTGAAGACTCTCATACATGTTTTCTCTGTGCAATGCAGGTAATTTTCCATGATGTCAGTGCCCTGACAGATAAGTTGTTCCCGATAGTAGAAGCCATGCAGAAGCTCTTCAGTGCCGGCACTGGAACTTACTACAGTGACTCCATCTTTTTCCTGTCTGTTGCTCTACATCGCATAATGCCAAAAGGTAAATGATTTTTTGCACATACAGCCCCATCCTATTGTAAATAATGAAATATACATACTGTATTATGAAAGTTTTTTTGTGTCAAGTGTATGTTTTGTGATATTAACACTTTCATCATCAGGATAGGCTCCCCCCCACTAAGTATTTAAATTCTAATGCTGTTAGTGGGCCCGATTCAGAGATGATGGTAATGTGAATTTTTACACATTTAAATGCTGCGTGGGTTATTTTGTTCAGGTTTAGCTATTAATAGACCAAAATCAAGGAAGATCGAGACTGCTACAATAATGCAAAAGCATATATAATAAAAATAATCATTAGGAAACCGGACTTGTCCTATGTTATAAAAGGCTAACGCAGCTCTGTTCAGGCATGCACTGACATTACTGTTCAGATGTTTTGTCATTTTGATGGACTGATAACTACAGTAGTTTGTCTGTAAAACTGCTTGGGAAGTAAAATATAGTTTTGAGGATACTCCTAAATTATAATTTTTTATTATGTGTGTTATTATATGCTTAAATTAATGTATTAATATACTCATGCTGACTTACCGGTAATTGCTAATAACAGCACAGTACAGTTGTCGCACAGGGAACACATACCCGCCAAGCTGCACAGCACCTAGGCAGCCATCAGTGGCACCACTGGTTATTGCAGCAACCAGGTGGGTAAAAGTATGAGCACAGTATGAGGTTACAGTGTGGGCAAAGACAGCACAGTTGTAGCAGTTGTACATATGGCTGAGTGCACAGCTCCTAGGCAGCCATTGCGGCGCCATCTTGAATCATCCTGAAGGAAGAGCCGTGGGTGGTGGTGATGGGGGGGGGGGGGGGGGGGAGGGGTAGAAAAAGTCAGCCAGTAAGGCCGAGGGACAGTCAGTGGGGGGGGGGGGGGGGGGGGGAGAGGAGGAGGAGGAGGAGAGTCGACTCAGAGTTACCCGGGGCTGATGCGGCCTGCTGAGGGGGATCCTACCGGACTCTGGTTGTATTGCTGTAGGTGATGTGCCTCCTGTCCTTGCCGGGGGGGGGGGGGGAAGGGTCCCTTCTCACTGGGTCTGCTTGTGCCCGGCCTTCTGCGTCCATAGGGAAGGGAAGTGGAGGGGATCTGCCTTCCCGGGGTGTCCCCCCGGCCGATAGTGTGGCCGGGGGCATCCACGCACTACCTTCCCTGGCCATGTGCCTCCCGGCATCCTCAGCGCTCTGCCTTCTCCTGTGGACGAACTTGGTCCGACTCCGCTGTTTTGAAAGGCCTCCTTGTATCTGGAGAGGGTACACTGTCCGGTCGCGTTGGCAGGGGGAGCCCCAGATAGCAGGGGGAACAGCAATGCGCCGCTTGAGGTCCACCCAGCAGGGTGTACATGCCAGCCGCGTCAGATCCAGCAGGAAAGGCTGTAGGCCTCAATTCACCGGAGGTCACAGGCAACTCGGGCGTCGGAGTGCTCAGCGGGTCCCGGGGGAGATGCAGAGGGGTGAGTGGTGCCGGTGTGGTGATCTCACACCCACCCAGTGAGGTGAACTACAGCAGGTCAGCGGGGAGCTGAGACACAGCATGTCATGCTCAGGCTGCTTTGTCCTCTGCTTGCGGCGCACGCTTCCTCCACTGCCTGCCCGCCTCCTCTGACTGTCTTTTGCCCCCCTCCACTGCACGCTGCTCCTGAGGCCGGGGATGGTGGAGCTCCGTGGATAGGGAGACGGGGCTTCACATGCATGTGACCATCCCCGGCCTCTTCCGGAAGTAATCTAATGACTCCTAGATATTTTTATATATTCTTTTACTGTAAAGCAGTTTCTTTATCTTGTGCAAAGTTTTAAGTTGGTACAGGGCTTGTGTACCCTTGATTATTATGATCATGATGACCAGGGCTAAGAGGCTTAGGATGGGTGGCACCCTACCAAGACTATTTTCTAGTACCGCCTATAAAATGACACAAGCTGGTACTTTTGTATGTCCATACTTTTATTTCTCTTCACAATTTTATAAATATCCAGCTTAGTTTTGTCTGTTTGGATTATTCTTTTATATTTATATCTATTATAGTTTGCACACCCACAAAAACAGCTAAGCCATTATTGATCAGAGATCTATTTGAAGATTCTATGGCGGAAAACCATTTTAAGAAATTACATTTTTATATGAATGATTTATAGATCCAGTGTGTATACAGCTTCCGTCTCCAGAGCAGTCATAGATGTACAGTCTGAATACAGATATTAAAGGAAAAATTAGACAAACTTTCTCCCCAAAAAAACATGTTAATGGTTATAGGGGGATATTCAATTGGTGTAAAGAATTGGCGCCAATTGAATACCCCCTATTTCCATTACCACTGATGAATAAACTAATACTTCTCCAGCTTTGTCTAGCTAACAGTTTTAGAAGAGGCCAGATGCTATACCAGTCACAATGTGGCTGATCTAGGC
Source organism: Crinia signifera (assembly GCF_055691185.1). Lineage (NCBI taxonomy): Eukaryota > Metazoa > Chordata > Amphibia > Anura > Myobatrachidae > Crinia > Crinia signifera. The sequence goes on from NC_139219.1 coordinate 228,797,379, forward strand.
ATGCATAACCAAGAAATCTGCACGGACTATGATAGAACCTCCAACAATTCTACTGGGTGGCAATGTATCCTGGTATATGGAGGGATGGTTTGTTTTCTACGCTGGACTTTTGGGACAAGTTTATGTAATAAAATATGAACAAAATAGAATTTCAAATAGTATCGAACATAAGTTTGTTGTGTACACAGTACACAGTTGGCAGTACGGATGGTGTAATGGTTAGCATTACTGCCTCACAGCACTGAGGTCATGGGTTCAATACCCACCATGGCCCTAACTGTGCGGAGTTTGTATATTCTCCCCGTACTTGCGTGGGTTTCCTCCGGGTACTCCGGTTTCCTCCCACAATCCAAAAATATACTGGTAGGTTAATTGGCTCCCAACAAAATTAACCCTAGAATGTCTGTGTGTGCATGTACATGTGGTAGGGAATATAGATTGTAAGCTCCACCGGGGCAGGGACTGATGTGAATGGTCAAATATTCTCTGTAAAGCGCTGCGGAATCTGTGTGCGCTATATAAGAAACTGCTAATAAATAATAAATAATACACACAGACCCTGCAATTCGGGTGAAGAAGAAAATAATCTGCAGCAGAATACAAAGACTCAAGAAACAAGTGATTCCTCTAGTGCTTGTCTCTCAGAAGAGAATTGGGTTTTATTCCAAACTTTCTTTTATACAGAAACAGAAGGATTTCAGTCTGCCGAATCTCAGAAGACTCAATTAGTTTGCAAAGACAAAGTATTGTGCATGAAGTATTTAACTTCCATCCTCAGGGCTTTAGATTTAGATTTCTTGGTATTATTATTTTCACATATCATTTTTAGAACATGATTGCTTTTTCATGTGTCTCAGCTAGTGAATTGATATCTAGTTTACATACCTACTTTTGACCCCTTATCTACTAGGGCCTGTACAAAAGTAGTATCGATGCTAGCTCAGGAAGCAGGAAAATGTATTCTGTCACCGTTTTCTACCAAGTTGATGTCACCAAAATATAAACATTTTCAATCACGACATTCATAATGTTTTTGTCCCAATGGTGACCTTTCTGATGCAGGAGCATAATAGGATTAGGCATTAAGGGTTAAGGTTGGGTGACAGGAGGCTCAATAAGGGTTAGACACTATAGGGAGGGTTAGTGATACTTACTAAAGGTAGCACTGTTGGATCTGCTTGAAGTCCTCATTATCTGACCGCCAGACCCTGAAGACGTAGCTAGTCACCGCAACATTTACCACTAGACCACCAGGGAAGTTTGTTGACATTCTAGTGTTGCTATGATGAATGCCGACTTGCTCATTCTTATTATGATTCGGTACTTGTTTAGTTTCACGGCGGCCGATATATCAAATGCAATATCGGCTGATATATCGATTTTTTTTTTTTTTTTTTTATAATTTACCTGTTCATAACCCCACTATCCACTACGCATGGAGTTGATTTTATATAGTGTGGCGAGCGCAGTAATCCAGGTCCCCTCGCAGGGCTCGCTACACTCCGGGCTCGGTGGCTCGCTGCGCTCGCCACACTATATTACATCAACTCCGTGGATAGTGGGGTTATGAACAGGTAAAAAATCGCATCGGATTGGCCGATATATTGGCCGCCGTGAAACTAAACAAGTACCGATGATTCTTTGTCTTGACTGGTAACCGACAGATCTGTCAAGGTCATTTTAGAATATCTTGGAGTATAAGCAATTATCATCTCTCCTCAGTTTCATTGCTTTAGTCCACTAACTACCCAAACCATGAAAGTGTACGCAAGGCAATAACTTTGGTACTTGTTTCCTAGAACGGCCACAATCGTGAGTGATCGTGGCTCTTAATTAAGGGACACGATCCTCACGATGTGGCCGATTTTTTACAATTTTTTCACTTTGATTGACAGAAATCGGGTCAATCGGTCGGTCGCGACCAATTAAAATCGGCCGCGATGCGACCGACCGATTGACCCGATTTTTCCATAGACTTCAATGTTAAAAAATCTTTTAACATTGAAATCGGTCGGTCTTGTGCCATTATAATGGCACAAGATGAGATGGACTTGATTAAGTCCATCTCACATAGGGAAAAATGATAAAAAAGGTGAAATGGGCCAATATGACCCATTTCACATTTTTTATGTGCCCGCCATGACCCCACGATAGACGTGAACCCGAAGCGTGGCGAGCGCAGCGAGCCCGCGAGGGGCGGCGGTGCGCGTCCTCCGACCTTTTCATTCCCCTACTATCCACTAGGGCGTGGAGTGAGAATATAATAGTGTGGCGAGCGCAGCGAGCCACCGAGCCCGAAGCGTGGCGAGCGCAGCGAGCCCCGCGAGGGGACGCGTATACCTGTGAAGTTAGACGCGTCCCCTCGCGGGGCTCGCTGCGCTCGCCACGCTTCGGGCTCGGTGGCTCGCTGCGCTCGCCACGCTATTATATTCTCACTCCACGCCCTAGTGGATAGTAGGGGAATGAAAAGGTCGGAGGACGCGCACCGCCGCCCCTCGCGGGCTCGCTGCGCTCACCACGCTTCGGGTTCACGTCTATCGTGGGGTCTAGCACACTTATTAACATTTGGGGGGGCAATTTAAACAAATCTGGTGAAAAAAAAAAAAAAATCGGGTGAAAAATCGGTCGATCGGATCGGTCGCATCGTATGCGACCAAATCGCATGCGATGCGATCGATCCGATTTTTTATCTTACGACCACAACGATCTAAATCGTTGTGGCCGTTCTAGGAAACAAGTACCATAACTTTTTAGGAGGCATTGTTTCAGCGAGTTGCACGGATACCAACACATTTGCCCACATCTGTAAATCACTTGTGGCCATTCTATAATGGCAACAAAGGGTTCAAATGTGACAAGTGTTTGACTGTTGCATGCCTGAACTGGCGGGAAGTTTTCCACAATTTTACTGTGAGGGGTACTAAATGAACATTGTATTCCTACATTCATTGGATTTTGTTTGCTAGTAATGTGAATGGATTGTGCTCCCTTCATAGAAGATGCTCATGAGAGGCCTATAAATGTAAGGAAATTCCCAATCATTACATTTACCCTAGCGCTGTGAGATAGAATAACCAAATTTTACAAATTATTATCTGCTCATCAGGCCCTTCTCCCACTCTGGGACAACCCGGAAGTTCCTGCTGGAAAATAGATATTTTCTTAAATATTGGGCCAAAATAGATCTGCTATTTATTAACCCTTTCCCGGCCGGGCGTTTTTTGTATATTTTTTTTTTTTCCTCCTCGCGTTCAAATAAGCGTAACTTTTTTAATTTTCCGGCTATATAGACACATGAGGGCTTTTTTTTTTGCGGGACAAGTTGTACTTTTTAATGGTACCATTTACTATACCGTATAATATTCGGGGGAATCAGGAAATAATTCAATGTGGGGTAAAAAGGAAAAAAAACGCAATTCCACAATTTTGCGCTGGTTACGGTTTTTTTGGAGTTCATAGTTCGTTTAAAATGATGGGTTATCTTTATTCTATGGGGTCGTTACGATTCCGGTGATACCAAACTTATATAGTTTTCGTTACGTTTTACCACTAAAAAAAAATAGAAAATTTTACGTTTTTTCTAATTTGCGTCGCGTCGCCATGTTCTGCGGCTTATAACTTTTTTATTTTTCCACCTACGGACCTAGGTGAGGGCTCATTTTTTGCGAGCTGAAGTGTACTTTTTAATTAATACCATTATGGGATATGTGCGACTTTCTGATCTCTTTTAGTTACATTTTTTTGGGTAGGCGATGCGACCAAAAAACGTAGTTTTGGCGTTGGGAATGTTTTTCCGTTTACGCCTTTAACCGTGTGGGATAACTAATGTTATATTTTAATAAATCGGACTTTTAGGAACGCGGCGATACCAAATATGTTTAATTTTTTTATTTTTTATTTATTTTTATTTGTGAAATGGGGAAAGGGGGGTGATTTGAACTTTGAATATTTTTTTATTTTTAAACTTATTTTTTTTTTTTTTTTTACTTTTACTACAAGGCCCCCTAGTGTACTTGACCACTAGGGGGCGCGATCGCCTGTACTAGGTTCAGCCATAGAGCTCTATGGCTGAACATAGTGATTTTCAGCACTTCCTATTACATCCTGCCTCAGGCAGGATGTAATAGGTATGCTGACATGGCCAGCACAGGGGTCTACATTAGACCCCAGGCTGCCATGGCAACCGATCGGCACCCTCCGATCTCGCCGCGGGGGGCCCCGATCGGCGCCGGAGGGGGGCGCCCCCCCTCCGATCAGCTATTTAAGCACTGGGGGCGCTTTGCCCGGGGTGCTTAAAGGGTTAAACGGCCACGATCGGCGAACTCGCCGCTCGTGGCCGTGAGAGCAGGTACCTGGCTGTAATATACAGCCATTACCTGCTCTCTTTCAAGCCAGCTCACTCCGTGAGCTGGCTTGATTCCCCCGCAACCGACTCATGACGTGTATATATACGTCATGTGTCGGGAAGGGGTTAATGATATCTCCAACACATATAATTTCCCAACGTTTGCGGAGCTGCAAACAAAATGACATCCAAAACACTTTTTATATTCACTCGCTGGTATATGACCCCTTCGAGATTAGCCCGTATCTATCAAAGTGTCTCTGATTCTTGTTGGTGGGTCAAGAGGCACCTTGCTTCACATTTTTTGGTAATGTCCTAGAGTGATTACCATATAGAAATTCATTCATGGGCTAATATCACAGATTACAAAGCTAACAATTCAGTTTACCCAGGCCTTCCTCCTACTATCACAAAATATACCTAAAATATCAAAAGATGCCCAGAAACTTATATGGTTCATGACCAGTGCAGTAAAGATCAAGATTGCCCTTCATTGGAAGTCACAAACTATTCCATCTAGGAATGCAATATTGGCAGCAATATGGGACATGTACCACATGTCCAGTATTGTGGAGGACAAACCGTCTCCTTTAAAAGAGATATGGGCACCTTGGCCATTACACCATAACCTCCCCCCCTCATTTTCTCTTGGGTTATAAACTATACAGTAGGATGAAGAGGACAGGAAAGAAAAGGCTTACATGAAATAGATAATATAGGTAGGGTTGCGGAGCACTTCATTCCCCTATGGCATGGGTGGGGAACCTCAGGCCTGGGGGCCGTATGTGGCCCCCGTAGCCAGTCTGAGTGACCCGGCGGCTTTCCCGGGAGTCAAGTACAGGGGAATTCTCGAGAGATTCCTCTTAATCAACAGCAGCCGGAGACTGTCAGTCCTATTCAGCGGCAGCTGCTGGAATGTGGGACGGCTACAGCAGGACAATTTGTAAGAGGAATTTTTACATATGGCCCCCGAAGGATTTTTTTCCCCATACAAACGGCCCTTGGCACAAAAAAGGTTCCCCACCTCTGCCCTATGGGGATCTGTAACAGCAGCAACAGTGGAGTAAAGTGTAAAGAGTGTTTAAGCATATGAAATAGAAGCGGCGTCCTTTCCCATCCCTGTTGACCCTGTGTTATGTTTTTATTGTCCCCCCCCCCCAAAAAAAAACTTTTATTGATGCATATGTCTATAGATGTATTATCTGTAAAATCAGATTCTCCATAACTTCTCTTCTCTTAGGTCAGATATCTGTGCGCCTTTTGAAAGTGAGAGAGAAATGTCATCTTTACTATATTTATTATAGACTGGAACTGTATGATAGAGGCTTCTTCAATTCAAAGGTCACTTGCTGAGGCTTCAGCACTAAAGGCTGCCCATGTCTGTTCTAATGACTAAAAGTTCCCGCTATAATATCTCATTATCGTTCATTCTACTGAGGAATTTCCATTGCAGCCACAGAAATAGTCAGGTCTTCAGGCTGACCTATCAATCCTTTTTTAATGTTTATACATTTTTTTTGCTACCAATGCTCTTAAGGACACACTTTCAACAAAGGCTGATAACTTCCTTTGAATGGTACTATGTACTTGCTTCCCTATTGCATTTCACATTGGAGCTGAGAATTGTTACCGAGACATTCCATATCCATTGGTTCATCTGTAAAGTACTGTGAGCGGTTCACTGAACTCATTAGCACAGACCTTGGCAAAGTTTGCCAAACATTGGGGAAATTAGTCAAAAAATTTTTTTTTACGTGCATATAAATAAATAACAATACAACACTTCTAAATGGTGTAAAATGCGGGCGTGCTATAGATAAGGTCGGCATGCTTTAAAAAAAAAAAAAAAATAATTAGGGACCATGTTTTGAAAAAGGCATGTTGACCTTCAATTGTCATGTTGACCTTATTACTTGTGTCAAAGTTTTTGTCAATGTTTACCTAGACATTCTGCCATCCACCCAGATACTATAACATGAGCTTTATGGATGATTTAAAGTCTTTATAGGAAGACTTTCTTTTCAAAGGTCCAATCCTTTTTTTTTTTTTCTTGACAGTTGATGCCTCAAATGAAGGGATTACCACCAGTTATACCCATGACAGGATGGGCTTATTCTTTCCGGGGAACACGGTTTTACAAATTTGTTGTGGTTTCCCTCTTATCACATGTAACCTTTTTAATTGTTACTTGGCCAAAAGACACTCATTGTTTGTGAGTGGCATCTGTGCTCTAGATAGAAGAGACCAGCAGTCTTTCTATAGCACTACTATTGTAGATCCAAATAAATGTGCCAAATACTAGCCATTCCTAATGATAAAAGGGCGTCACATTTTTGATAGGTATTAGATTGATAGGTATTATCTGATGGGACTGCCATGCTATGGAATTCTATCCTTATGTATCCCTCCTATTATCCCTATAGATTGAAAGTTTGTAAGCAGGGCCCTCCTACCTCCATGTTGGTTTGTATCTACCCAGTTTGTTTAATTGCTGTTTTTTCCAATTGTAAAGCGCAACGGAATATGCTTTGCATATAATATATAATGTAGTCATCCAATCATGATTTGACTGCATCAGTGGAGATTTAAATTTTTTTTTTTATAATTTTTCTGTTTTACTCCCGCTACTCTTTGGTCACAGAAATTACATTAATGATCAGCATCAGGGAATTACTGTAGGTTTTAGAGAACAATGGTATAATCCCCAAATAATGTATTACTTCTAAATAAGTGTGTGGTTCATCATTGACGCCACAGTTATTACTACTCTGAACACATCCAGGAAACCCACTGGTGAGCCCTCAGTCAGTGGAATGCAGTTATCAGTTAGGATATTGCATTCTAAAAATATACCAGTGTTAGTGTTACACAAACGTGATTCGGTCACTAGGTACATTTGTACTAAAATATATTGTGGTTATCTGAGGGTACCCGGAGTACTGTTGTTTGTAATCTGTCCTTGTACATTACATGTTTCTGTCCCTGAGGCCTGCATTACAACTTGCAGATGTGACCTGTTGCCTGTGAGACTCTTATTAGTTTAATGTGTGATAGTCTATTTTTCATTTTCTCTTTCTAAACATAGAGGTTATTGCTATTTTTAGTACATAATTATACAGCCTGTACTTGCAGCACTTAAAGCATGTAATTGTACTTTGACAGTCTAACAAGAAAGTGAACCTGAAATAGATGTGGTACTATGGATGTCATACTTATGTAGTGTTTTTTAATACTAGACAGAGCATTTTTGTGTAACCACACGACTTCAAATTGGATGTTTTTGGTTTATGTTTTCATCCTTGTAATGGCAAAAGACTGAACAGGAGCAACAAAAGCTAATATAGGGACACGGCATATACTCCTATATGCTTGTGTTTATGTGTAGTAGGTACTTTCTGAGGTTTTTCTGTGTGATGGTATATTTAAATAAGCAACTTAATGCAATTAAGTGCCACATAGTCTTCAAAAGGGCAACACGCTATCCTTTAATGGCAGTTTTATGTTAAAATCCTACCAAAGAAAAAGATTGCATTCTTCTCACATAGGGTATGGGGCATTGGGTCGACCACCAAATGTTGACATAGCTTAGGTCGACACCTGAAATAGGTTGACATGCTTAAGGTCGACACAAGCATTTGGTGGACAGTGGGTTTTCACTTTTCGAGATGGATGCAGTATCAGTGTACTGCTTCCCCTCGCATGGCTTGCTGCACTAGCCATATTCTTCCTCCATGCCCTAGTGAATGGTAGGTCATAAAATACCGCTTGTCGGCACATGTTGGCTCAAAATTTAAAAACCCATGTCGACCTTCCATGCATGTCGTCCTATTTCAGGTGTTGACCTAAGCCATGTTGACCTTTAGTGATCGATCCAATGGCCATATCCCCTCACATAATATGCCCCCACTTAAAGCTGTGCATACACAGGCATAAATCGCTGTTAATATAGTCACTGAGCGACCATATTGCCAGCAAATGGAGTGTGCACCGGCGATAAATCGCCCGGTGCGCGCTCCAGTTTTCAGCCACCTAATTTCCCCCGCCTCTTCTCCCGGCAGTGTGTCATTTTCATCAGCCCGTCATGGGACAGCTTCACTTTATTATATCACCCCACAAATTGTTCCCTCTGTTTCAGACACCAAACCACAACACCCAGCCTACAGTTATTGTTACAGACATCAAGGGTGAGATTTAATAGGATGAGAGATTCAGAAAGTGAGAGATTTGGGAAGAAATCTCCAGATTTTTTAAAGCGGCAATCATTTACACTTCAAAATCAAACTGGTTTTGCAGTGTAAAGTATTGCCGCTTTAAAAAAAAACTCTGAAGATTCCTTCCCAAATCTCTCAATTTCTGAATCTCTCATCCTATTAAATCTCACCCCAAACATCACTGATCCAAGTTCCAGTTGAACCAACAGACATCAATTCATTGACTGCCCCAACCCCTGAGCACCAGCACTACCCTCGTTTCTTGTCATTTTCAGCAGCTAATGAAAAACATGACGCTGAGCAATATATTGCTAGCGATCATATTGCTCCGTGTGTACACCGCTTAACCTTTCAGACCTGCCATTTGACCTAAAACACCCTGCATAAATAATGAATGTACGTAACCAAACTGCTGCTCTTGTCGCTGTCGAGTTTTCTTTACCCTGTACTGAGGCTATTTATAAATGTTTGCAGTCATTGTATTTAATGTTAGTATTTTTATTTATGCAGTACCCAAACAAATGTATACTTTTTTTATTACTATTTATTTTTAATAAAGATTGTGTATGTTTAGAAAATACCACTGGTCATTTTACTCCTTCTTCAATTTCAACTAATTACGCATTCCTTCCTCCAAGACTTTGCCTGTGTACTCCCTACCTCTTAAATGATCACTCTCAAATTCTATACAAAACTTCAAAAGAGCTCTCAAGTCCCACTTCATCAAATCGAGCCTTCTTGCATCCTCACCCTTTTAGAATGTAAGCACCTCCTTTTCCTTGTGTGCTTTTTCCCTCGATTTTCTACTCCATGCTCGCTACAACCGCACCTAGTGCACAGTTTTTGCAACATGAAGATTATTTGTGTTATGTCCCCTAATATAGCTATGTTTATATACCATGTATTTGTCCCATATTAGCTTATATTGTGAAGTCATTGTTTTCGGGTTGGCTCATTTTCTTTATGAACGTTGCTAGGAACCCTTGTGGTGCCATATAAATTAACAATAATAGGTTGAATAAAAATTTACCACAATGGACAAAAAAGGGCTTTTTCAATTTCAAGAAAATGAATCCGAATCAAAGGATTTTTTAAAAGTGCATTTCAAGTTCTGGTTTGCGGTTTCCAACTGTCTCATGTCGTCCCCAAGTCCCCTCGAGACTTTGCCTGTTTTTCACACTAAGTTTATGTATTTCTGTGTCTCTGCATTCTGTATTAATTATTTTGTTAATTTATATGAAAAGAACCATGCTAAATTTGTACCCCCCCCTCCCCCAAATATGCCATCTATCGGTTATGGTAAAGGTGATAGACAATGTTTAGTCCGACAGTCACTGGGTCTACCACCAATGGTCAACACTGGCTAGTTCGACATTTAAGAATGGTCAACATACCCTAGGTCCACATTGACGGAAAGTTGACGTGGATGTGATTGACGTGAATAAGGTCAATGAGTTGTTCACGGTTTTTAGTACCTAAATCGACATGGACACTGTATAAGTGTACCGTGTCCACTCGCATAGCACGCTGCGCTTGGCATACTATTATAGTTCCGCTCTATGCCCACTTGGATGGTAAAATAAATATATGTGTATATATAATACTTTTTCAAAGTGAATAATTCATGTCAACTTTGTCAGTGTCGACCATTCTTAGGTGCCATTCTTAGCGCCTCCCCCCCCCCCCAGTCCGGCTCCAGACTGCACATAAGATTTATGCAGCCTGTCTGACCTCCTGACTTTGATCTGATGCCCACGGGAACACAGATCGAGTCGAATGGGATGTCAAAACAGGAGATTTGGTCCAATTTATTGGCCCGATCTATCGGGTCAAATCGGACCAAGTATCACTCTCACTGGCCTGACTACCATCTCTGAACTTTTATGGACCAGGATCTGCCCATCCTAAGTCTTATGGAGCCATTAGTGTGCCTTTTTACCTGGTGGTACTTTGCAGTTTTCTACCCTTGGCTTCAATCCCTTGTCTGGGTAAGGGTAAGGTAACATCCTCCTACGCCTCATATTTCTATGGAATATAAGGATTTGTTTAATATAATAAAAATATAATAAAAATATTTTGGGATTTTTTAACCCTTTTTGATATTGTGTGTCTAATACATGTACATTGGTCCTTCTACCACCATTCTTAACACTACAAATCTCACTACTGGATGGGGGCTTTTAGAGTAGAGCAAACAAGTGTCTTGTAAAGAAATATTCAGAAGATGGTGCAGGATTTTATTAAGGTGTGTTTTGAATGTCTGGGATGTTTTTGAATATTTTTTTTTGTTCAACATAGAAAGAAATTCTTGCCACAAACCGTGAAAAAAGAAAGGTGGGAGATGTCTGACCTAATTATCTTTAACTGTATTTTTTCAGAGAGCATTACTGTCCTATAAAGTGAGCAGGGCCCATTGTCCATTCTGCAATGAATAGAAGAGGATCAAAGAATGCAATTAGCAATCTGCTTCTGTGATTTGAAGATCATGCTTATTTTTTTGCCATTGTACAAGAAAAACAGATCTTTGTATGGACGAACCATTAAACTACGCTATTTCAGAATTTGCTTAGCTTTTCAGTAAGTTACAAAAACAGATTCTTTAATACATCGTTGGAATGATTGGACCTGATTAATAGTTGTATTTCTTTGCAACTCGATAAACTACTCATGCACCACTGCTGCAATCAGTTATGGCTTTGTATTTCTGCTCACTGAGGATTCATTCAAAAGTAATTTGACCGGAAGTGGCCGTTTTTTGGGAGGTCACTTCAGACAGGTTTATGGGTGCATTGATAGAATGGAATTCTGGTCCATTATTAGTCTTTTAGTTAAATGTAATTGTATATTTCGAACAAGTGGGCAATGCTTTCTAGAAAATATTTGTCTATATCTAAATCTTTTGGAGATCTAGGCTTTCCAAATTTGGAACTAAATCACCTGCCTCGGATGGTGTCTGTGGGTCTTATTCAGAGTAATAGAGGGTGCACATGGTTAGATATGCACTATTTTTCTATTCGATTTTGCTTATAGAAGCAAAATCGAATGGACATCAAATGTTTTTTTTTTTTTTTTCTACATTCGATACAGATTCAAACCCAACGTGCGCTCCCGTGTAGTGTAAATCGAAAAGCTAAATAGTCTTGTCAGGCAAGACTATATATAGTCAAATCGAATGCATTTTGCCTACCATTGGATACAAATCTATTTGCAAACAAAATTGCACCATGTGTACCCACTATTAAGGTGCCCGTACATGAGCAATCTCAATTCTCATCCTGTGGTATTTGTGTTTTCCCCCCAGATAAATTGTTTCCTCAATCTATTCATTACAGATTTGTTTCAGTGATTATTCCCATCATAAGATTGCATCTTCACATATTGAAAGTGCCCATACATCGCCTCAATCGATGTCATTACTAGACTGTAATCTCCTCAGAGCAGGGCCCTCTTCCCTCCTGTTGTCAAGCCCTCTTCTCTTCACATTTCACTCACAGCTCTCCCATACTCAAACACTCAGTGACCATCTTTGTCCGCATACTCATCTCCATCATTGGCCACAAGCCTCTAGTAGTACATTGATCAAGTCCTCACTATTTATATTTAACCTGTAATGTGTATTGAACTCTGTGGCGCTCTTTACCTGTACTCTATTTTTGTTATTTATTCAATGTAATGCTAAGTTTTTACTCCCTGTACTGTTCCTTTGAACGGCGCTGCGAAACTCTTGTGGCGCCCTATAAATTTATAATAATCCTAATCACCTCGAAGATTTTATATAATGAGCATTACTACTACTACTACTACTACTGCTCAACGCCCCCCATTCTATTCTTGAACTTCCACCTCAATAAACCCCTGGATGGTGGGTGCAGGGCTGAGAATTTATCCTACTGTATAAAATATTGTCCTTTCAGGGGGGCTACAGATAACCGCAAGCATGCCCTGCATGCTGGTACAAAAACACTTCCAAATAGAGGGGACCCCCGACCACTGCTGCTCCCCTCCTCCCCAGACAGTGTATCAGCCAATCCTTTCCATACACCTGCAAATCATGGAAATCCCCATCAATTTCTGCATGTCCACTATTTATGGTGACAATTCTCTCCAGAACAAAAAATGTATCAAAATGTATTGTATATAGCGCTTGTAAATACCAAGCCACATATCCCTAACCTTGTACCTGGCTGAAATGAGACTAGATTGTGACTGGGGGCATGACTTCACTGAGTACATTAAAATACTAGAAATCTCAGTACAACAATTAAATTAAAATTAACTTAATGGCCAGAATTTGCAGCTAATAATTACCCAGCTTTCCTGGAGCATCTGAATTGCTTTACATTCTTTTATAATAATTACATTTCCAGAAATGTTGTAGCCAGTGAACAAAGTAAAATATACTGCTCCACATTTATGACCTCATATGACGCACAGCATGTGACCTAGAATGACACGCTACAGTACAGTTACCTGCAGCTGTATTGTGTTGGATGTTTGGGATGAGAAGCTGTTGTCATTGGCAAACCACCATATCTTTTTCCAGCTGTATGTATACCACATATGCTGCTCAGCCACAGGACTATAGCGGTCTATGCATTCCACTTCACAGCACAAATTAACACTAATTATTTATTTTTGCTTGTGACCTACTAAATAGCTATTTAGTCACTGCTATTTTCTGAGAGGAGTTGGCACAAGACAAGAGCAAGTACACACTGGTTTGCTCCTTTTTTTGATCTTTAACAATAATATTTGTATTATTTTAGTCTTAAGATCTGTTATACGTCATATGTAGACCGAAGACCTGAGACCGTGCATCTGTTCCAAATGGTGTGTGGTCTCTCAGCTTTATCCTTTCGTAATCTATTATCATTCAAAAGGAGAACCAAAGCAGTGGGATTTCTTTTTCGGCCACTAGGGGGCACAGGAATTCACGCTGGGTATGAGAGGTGAGGTAGCAGAGCGTGCACCAAAGGGTTACAGAAATGTACCCAGCATGCTCCCTGCCTCCCTTCTCCCTCATATCCCGCCCCCTGACCAGTTTTTTCTTTGGTGCCCAGGCAGACTGAGCGGCGCCATTTTTTTCTCGGCTGTTAGTACAGCCAGGGTTACTGAGCTGCCGCAGCGAGTGCTCTTATAGTGAGCACCAGCGGCGCAGCTCCTACACCCCGAGACGGCAGCGCTGGCAACTGGGCTGGGGTCTTCCGTCGCAGGGTCTTCACTCAGGAGGCTCCCGCAGCTGCGCCCCGTCCTGGGACAGGTAAGCAGCGGTTCCCTGCGTGCAGGGAGCCATGTCTAGCGGCAGATCCCCCCCACCGATTTGTGGGAGTCAGCGGGGGGGCAGGCAGTGTGGGTCCGGCGTAGCCACCCTTCCACTAGACCACCGGGGACAGTTATTCAGGCTATGTCCCCGGAGGTTGGTGCCTGAGGGGGTGTATTGGATGGCCTGAGGTCCCTCCCCCACCCCTGGGGACGTGCTGAGTACTTGCTCTCATCGCCCCAGGTGTTCCAGCTCCTCCTTAAATACCAAATCAGCAGCCATTCTGGCACATGCTGGGTATAGAGACGGAGGCTGCTGGAATTCTCCCTTACACCTTGCTCCTGGAGCCTGGTTTGTTATAGTATTCTCCTCTCCTGCTGCTGGCTGGTTTGTTGAGCTCTGCTACTGTCTCCTTTACTGTATATTGGACAGGCCAATCTTGTCTGTTACAGGAGAGTGAAGTGTCACCATACAGAGTTTGTGTGTTGCATAAACTCTGTCTCCAGTTTTCAGCTTACTGAACTGTGAATATATTTGCCCTATACAAATTGCTTTGCTAAAGCTTGTGTGTAGTGCCCCTGGGCCTTTCCTATATAGAGACACTTGCTTATTCTGTGTCTGGTGTTAACTGCTGTTTTTTTGTCTGTTTGCTCGGTCAGTATGCCTAAGGCGAAGCCCAGCAAGGAGGCTCCATCTCCAATGCAGCGTACCTGTAGAGACTGTTCGGATATACTGTCTCAAGAAGAGGAGGAGGTTTGTTCCAAGTGCATCACGGTGGAAGCAAACCCGTTACCCTTGCCTCCTACCCAGCAGGAACCGGCTTGGGCCTCGACACTGACTCAGGTAATGGCACAGCTGGTTGACCGCTTGTCTGCACCAGCTCCCCCTGCACCCCTGTCGCTAGTGCCAGTTATGGGGCAGCTCAGGCTTATATAGAACCCCCATGGATGCAGTCCTTTGCACAGTCAGTGCAGGGGTTAACGGCTAGTTTGGCAGGCAGGGGGTCCAGGAGGCAGCCTAGGCAGAGGAGTCCTGTGCAGGATTCTCAGGATTCGGATTCGGACTCTGCTACAGGGGGTCTACTGATACTTCGGATCCGGAGTCCGCGGTCGCCGACGACACTTTGTCCGCGGCAGAGGTAGACACTCTGGTGCGGGAGGTCAAGGCAGTCCCCCAGTTGGAGGATGAGGCCCCTGCTCCTAGTAGTAAGGCCCCACTCTTTAAGAGGGTAAAGAAGGCGTCGGCTTAGTTTCCACCTTCGGCCCATATGGAAGATTTATTGGAGGCAGCATGGGCTCAGCCGTCAAAGGTACTTCATTTTACCCGGTCCCTCCCTCAGAGAGGGCTAAGTGGGAAAAGCCTCCCCCGGTGGATGCTCATGTGGCAAGGCTGGTTCGCTCTTCAGTTCTGCCCATTCCGGATTCTTCATCTTTGAAGGATCCTTCAGATAGGAAATTGGAGAATTTCCTTAAAACTGCTTATTCACAGGTGGGGGCGGTCACGCGTCCCTCTCTTGCAGTGGCATGGGTTGCAAAGGCAGTTTCTGAATGGGCGGGCATGTTGGAGAGGGGTTTGTCCGACGGTTCTAGTCGTAAATGTACAGAACATACAAAAGGCTAGTTTGTATTTGGGGGAGGCTGCTCTGGACTCAGGAGTCCTGGCTTCTAAGGCTTCGGCAGCCACCATTGCTGCTAGGCATGTTTTGTGGCTTAGGTCCTGGTGAGCGGATAACAATTCTAAGAGGGCCTTGGAGGCTCTCCCGTTTCATGGGGATACTCTTTTTGGTCCAGAGTTGGACAAGATTGTGACTACCCTGGCAGCTTCTAAGTCGGCATTTTTGCCTTCGGCGGCTCCTCCGGGGCAGAAGTCTGCGTTTCGGTCCTTTCGGACCCAGGGCAAGGCCAGAGGTCAGCCTTCCGCCAGATTTGCCTCGGCCTCTAAAGCAGCCAAACCCCGCACCAAGCAGCCCTGGGCTACCAGACACCCAGCGGCCAAGCAAAGTGACAAGCCGGCAGCCTGACGGGGCGAGCCCCCACCCGGGGGATCCCAGGGTGGGGGGCCGTCTCCTGTCCTTTGCACCGACGTGGTGCAACACCACGACGGATGTTTGGGTCAGGGGGGTGGTCTCCAGGGGCTATGCCCTAACGTTCTGGGTTCCCCCTCCTCAGCGTTATTTTCGCTCGGGTCTTCCAAAGGACCCAGCGAAGCAACTAGCGCTACATCTTTCCATCCGATCCCTTTTGGACTCGAACGTTATTGTTCCAGTTCCTTAGGAACAGAGGGGGCAGGGGTTCTACTCCACTCTGTTTCTGATCGACAAGCCGGACGGTTCTTACCGACCGATCCTCAATCTGAAGTCGCTCAATGTGTTTTTGCGAGTGCCGAAGTTTCGTATGGAGTCCCTTCGGTCCATTATTCTATCTCTGGAACCGGGGGACTTCATGGCCTCGCTAGATATCCAGGATGCGTACCTCCACGTTCCCATCCGGCAGGACCATCAGCGGTTTTTGAGGTTCGCCATCCAGGAGGACCACTTCCAGTTCAGGGCATTGGCCTTCGGACTTTCCACGGCTCCCAGGGTGTTCACCAAAGTTATGGCGGCTCACTTGCACCGTCTGGGGGTTCGAGTGATCCCGTACCTGGACGACCTCCTGATTGTGGCGAATTCTCCAGATCTACTGCAGAGTCATCTGCAGTTGGCGATTACGCTTCTGTCATCTCACAGCTGGAAGATAAACTGGAGAAAATCGTTTCTGACTCCTTCTCAAAGGATGATCCACTTGGGTGCTCTGCTGGATACTCAGCTCCAGAGGGTTTTTCTGGCGTAGGGCAAGGTCCACTCCTTACAGAGAAAGATTCTCTCCCTGCTTGGTCACAGAAGGGTGGTGGTGGTGTTGGGCTCTATGGTCGCTTCATTCGACATGGTGGAGTATGCACAGTTCCACTCGCGACCGCTTCAGCTTCACGTTCTCAGCCAGTGGTCAGGAGATCATTCTCGTCTAAGAAGTCAGTTGATCACGCTACCTCCGGAGGTCCGCCTGTCTC
This sequence comes from Crinia signifera, assembly GCF_055691185.1. Taxonomy (NCBI): domain Eukaryota; kingdom Metazoa; phylum Chordata; class Amphibia; order Anura; family Myobatrachidae; genus Crinia; species Crinia signifera. Next base: position 228,814,240 of record NC_139219.1, read on the forward strand.
TCACATGGTGGTTGAAGGCGGACAACTTGTCTCAGGGTCGCCCATTTTGGATTCCATCTTGGATTCTGGTAACCACGGATGCCAGCCTTCGGGGCTGGGGAGCGGTTTGCAACTCTCAGTCTGTTCAGGGTCGCTGGACAGCGCAGGCGAGTCGCCTTCCTATCAATGTCCTGGAATTGAGAGCAATCCTTCGGGCTCCTCAGGCCTTAGGGTCACTCATTCAAGGGTGCCCGGTAAAAATCCAGACCGACAAGGCCACGGCCGTGGCCTATGTCAACAGGCAGGGCGGGACACGCAGCAAAGGAGCAATGAAGGAGGTGTCCAGAATCTTCAGGTGGGCGGAGAGACGTTTTCCGGCGATCTCCGCAGTCTTCATCCCAGGGGTTCTCAATTGGGAAGCAGACTATCTAAGTCGGCAGGACATCAACACAGGAGAATGGGAACTTCATCCAGAAATGTTCCAGTGGCTGACGTCCCAATGGGGAGTGCCGGAAATAGATCTGTTGGCGTCCAGGCACAATTGCAAAGTTCCCCGGTACAGCTCACGGACAAGGGACCCCGAAGCTTTCCTGGTAGACGCTCTCACGGCACTATGGCCGTTTCGTCTTGTGTATGCATTCCCCCCATTTCAGCTTCTTCTTCGTCTCATACGCAAGTTCAAGAAGGAAGGAGGAATGATGATACTAGTGGCCCCAGATTGGCCCCGTCGAGGTTGGTACGCCGACCTAAGGAATCTGTCAGTGGCATCTCCTCTGAGACTGCCTCTATGTCCAGACCTCATCTCTCAGGGTCCGTTCCGCCACCCGGACCTGAGCTGCCTGGCTTTGACAGGCTGGCTGTTGAGGTATCCCTTTTGAGGGATAAAGGGTTTTCACCAGAGGTCATTCATACTATGGTGCGTGCTAGAAAGCCTTCGTCAGCACGTATTTACTACAGAGTGTGGAGGACTTATTTTGCTTGGTGTTCGTCTAGAGGTTTTCAGCCTAGACGTTTTCGTATTTCCCGCCTTTTGGAGGTTCTTCAGGCGGGCTTAAATTTAGGTTTACGCCTTTCTTCCTTAAAGGTACAAGTGTCAGCCTTGTCGATTTTGTTTCAAAGGAAGTTGGCGTTCATGTCAGATGTAAAAACTTTTTTTTTCAAGGGGTTCTTCATGTTCAGCCTCCGGTAAGCCCACCGGTGGCTCCATGGGATCTCGCTTTGGTTCTCAGGGCTCTTCAGTCATCTCCTTTTGAACCGTTGGAGGAGGTGGATTTGAAGTGGCTGTCCTGAAAGGTGGCCTTCCTCCTGGCTATTTCTTCGGCTAGAAGGGTTTCCGACCTTAGTGCATTGTCTTGGAGACCTCCCTTTCTGGTGTTTCACCCGGACAGGGCGGTTCTGCGTACCAAGCTGGATTTTCTGCCTAAGGTCGTGTCAAAATTCCACCTTAACCAGGAGATTGTAGTTCCTTCTTTTCCTGGATCATCGGAAGCGGAGGCTTCTCTTGATGTAGTCCGTGCGTTGCAGATTTACCTTTGCAGGACTAAGGCGACTTGTAAGTCGGATTCACTCTTTGTTTTGTATGAGGCCAATAAGCGAGGTTGGCCTGCTTCCAAACAATCCTTGGCGAGATGGCTCAGATCAGTCATATGTCAAGCGTATCTTTCAGCGCAATTGGTTCCCCCAGTGGGGGTTACGGCACACTCTACTAGGTCTGTGGGTACATCCTGGGCCGCTAGTCGAGGGGCCTCGGCAGAACAACTCTGCAAGGCAGCGACTTGGTCCTCTTCCCAGACATTTATCAAGTTTTATGCTTTTGATACTTTTGCATCGGCTGATGCGCAGTTTGGTAGACATGTGCTTTCCGCAGTCCAGGAGTGTGCCCCACCCGTGAGGGGACAGCTTTAGGACGTCCCAGTGTGAATTCCTGTGCCCCCTAGTGGACGAAAAAGAAAATAGGATTTATGGTCTTACATTGATAAATCCCTTTCTTTGAGTCCATAGGGGGCACAGGACGCCCTCCTCCCAGACGCACCTGGTAGCGGGGCTTCCTATATGGGGAAGTTCCATGGCTTTGGCCCTGTATGCTATGTGTGTGTATGTGTGTGTTTGCTCTTCCTTCTTCTCTGCTCCGCTCCTGCCTTGGGCTTGCTAACGAAACTGGTGACCCAGGGTCAGGGGGCGGGATATGAGGGAGAAGGGAGGCAGGGAGCATGCTGGGTACATTTCTGTAACCCTTTGGTGCACGCTCTGCTACCTCACCTCTCATACCCAGCGTGAATTCCTGTGCCCCCTATGGACTCAAAGAAAGGGATTTATCAAGGTAAGACCATAAATCCTATTTTCAGTGGCAGTCTATGCCATTGCTACATAAGAAATTCCAGTGAGTAGAGGAGTGTTCCCTTCTGGGACTTTCTGTTGTTGGTGCATGGACAGTAAAGCCATGCCAGATATGCAAACGGAGCACTCCATAGTAATAGTAGTAGCCCTATATCCACCTATGGGGTCTGGTTATCTTGTGTAGTACAGGTGGGGTCTCCCTTATCTGTGTATTCCAAAAAACAAAATATTCAGAAAACCGTGGTTTTTCAGAATATTTCAGGTCCACCCCGTTTTTCATAATTTCATACCTTGCACAATGCACCCCTGGGACCAGAAATGCCACTGAAGGGGATCCTGAAGGCCACCGTGGAGGTCGCGGACCAGGTAAGTATGGGGGGGGGGTGGTGCCAAAATCACTTATCCATAATGCTTGTGGTCCTGAGCATTTTGGATAAGGGATACTCAACCTGTACACATTATTGACCTCGGTGGAAATGTATCAAAGCTTGGTGGACAAATTGCTCAAGGTAACCAATCGGCTTCTACCTATCATTTATAGATAGTACTGCACGTTTCCCTTTAGAGGAAAATTTGAGATGGGACGAGCACAGCTGAACATTTGCAGCCATGCATTTACAAAAATGTTGTAAGTTTCTGTTTCAGGATACAGTACAGTAAGAAGGCACTCACCAAATACACATAAAAATCCAATTAAAAGTTTAATCCTCATACATTTTGTCGATATTTTGATCGTCTTTGTCAAGACATCACAAATTTAGCAAAAGTGTGAAGAAATAACTAAGGTTATATTTCTGAGCGCTTGGTTTGTGTGTTTTCTCTAAAAAGCAGCTGCTTGATGGAGGATGGTCAGTCCCCACCAAATGGAAGAAAAATGTACAAAGTATGCTGATGGGGAAACCCAGGAGCATAAAAAGCAGCGCTGCACAGTGGTGAATAACAAATGATTTAATGAAAATACATAATTCATATAACATAGGCACAACAATAATTAAATATTTGTGTGTGTGTGTGGGCGGGGGGTGTCTGAGAGGAGTAATCCGCACCAATATGCAATGGGTATGGGGACAGTTTTTAGCCAGTACTTCCAATTTGTATGGAGGGATAAGGGGTAACTCCCGAGGTTTTGTGATATTTACCAGGCTGGTCGCCACAAGCTGAGTAGATGTCCTTGGATGATGACAATCCAGATACAGTTCTTGTGAGAATAAGCAAGCAGCTTCACTGGTTTTGTCAATTCCTCTTACAGAGTTTGGTCCACTATATTGTATGGAATATGGGTTACATCTGCATTCCGCTGTAAATAGTGTGTGTGTGTGTATTTATTGATGATATTATAGTGTAGATCGGTCTGGCACTCTGGACAAGCAGGTAAATGCCGAGGTGACTTCCTGTAAATTTGATATAGAAGTTCGATCCCTGAGGTGTGCATGCACTGCAGGAAAGGATAGGCGGCACTCACGAGCTTTTGAAAAATATAAAAATTGTATTTTTAAAAGTCAAGCGTAATAATGGTGATAATGTGCAGTCATGAGGGCCGGCCGTTTCGGGGCTGGAGCCCCTTCATCAGGACGACTGGCAAAGAAAAATAAGTGCTCCGGATGATGGTGGCGAGACCTTTCCCATGGAAATGCGTAGAGCTTCACAATTTGATTGTACCTTTGACACCAGCTTTACACCTGAGGATTACAAAACCAAAGCTTAGATACGGGACCTATATTCTCTACTTGGTCAGTTCCCTCAATACCAACATACAGGATCGGACGACCAGCAGCATCTATTTCATCTTGCACCCAGGTATACCGGACATCTCTGGACACCGGACACCTGGTAATATATTTTGCTTCCTATACTAGAGACACCACACCCAGTTACTACAATATATCCTGGATATAGGAGTATCATAAGTGTGTCAATAGGGTACTCCATCATTTTTATCCCCACACCATATACCCAACCATCCATTTTTAATGAATTTTTTCATTCATGTTCTTTTATTATGTATATTATGTATGGTTTATTAAAAAAAATTATATATAAGAAAATGGTCAACCTTTTCTAAATCATTTGAGAAACAAAGCCAGCGCTGGTTACCATTTTCTTTCTTGTTCTGCTACAGTTTAAGGGATTGACCATCCCTATACCAGCTGCAGTTAGCAGCGCACCTTAATTTTATATTTTAATGTTTGTTACCTGCTTAAAGACAAACATATACCTGCTATGAAGAAATTTCTGTCAAAATAGGAACACTGTGGTCAAAGCGCATTGGATATTCAAAGGCTGTAGTGCGGGTACAGGAGTATAGTTTGGAGAATAAAAAGTGACATACTTGTACATTATTATGAAGAAAATGAGGGAAGAAAAAATATCAAAACCGCTCATTGGTATAGAATGCATAATAGGAATATAACCCATGGAGAGAGTTCGTGGTCAGACTAGAGTTTCAAATGTAGAACAAGCTAAACAATTCCATCTTTTCTGTAGGTCCATATATACTTGGACCCTGATGCCATTTTTGGCACTGTAAGCCACCACAATTTATGTGAAATTAACCAGTGGAAATACAACTGAAGTGTAGACTTACAGTCCGGTCCATTAATATTGGGACATTGACACAATTCTCAGATTTTGGGCTCTATACAACACGACAATGGGTTTGAAATGAGCCAAACAGGATGTGCTTTAACTGCAGACTTTCAGCTTTAATTTGAGGGTATTTACATCCAAATCAAGTGAACGGTGTAGGAATTACAACAGTTTCTATATGTGCCTCCCACTCTTTAAGCCACCAAAAGTAATGGGACAATCGCCTCAAAAGCCATTTCATGGACAGGTGTGGGCTATTCCCTCGTTATTTCATCATCAATTAAGCAGGTAAAAGGTCTGGAGTTTATTCCAGGTGTGACATTTGCATTTGGAATCTGTTGCTTTTGACTCTCAATTTGAGATCCAAAGAGCTAGCGCTATCAGTGAAGCAAGCCATCATTAGGCTGAAAAATCAAAAACCCATTAGAGAGATAGCAATAGCATTAGGTGTAGCCAAATCAACTGCTGAGAGCATTCTTTCTTTTTAAGGATGACCAGAGAGCTCAGCAACACCAAAAGACCCGGATGACCCAAGAAAACAACTGTGGTGGATGACAGAAGAATTACTTCCCTGGTGAAGAAATACCTCTTCACAACAGTTGGCCAGATCAAGAACACACTCCAGGAGGAGGGTGTATATGTGTCAAATTCAACAATCAAGAGAAGACATCACAAGAGTGAATATAGAAGGTTTACCACAAGATGTAAACCATTCTTGAGCTTTGAAAAGCGGAAGACCAGATTAGAGTAAAAAAAAAAAAAAAACAATGTTGTTTTTACAGTATGTTTTGGGTCATTGTCCATCTATTCTGTAAAGCACCATCTATTCAACTTTGCAGAATTTGACTAAAATCTAAGCAAACCTTCTATCCCCATAATCTACAGAATTCCTCTGGTTGCTCTGTCTTTTTTGTTGCATCATCAATAAATACTTGTCACCAGGTGCCATTTAAACCCCTGCATCCTGTGCTATCACCATGCCTCCACAAATGTGGTATGCTTCGGATCATGGGCAATTCTAAGCCTTCTCCCATATTTTTTTTTCTTACCATTATTTTGGTATAGGTTGATCTTGATTTCATTTGTCCCAAAAATTGTGTTACTGAACTGGAGGGCTTTTTTTTTCTTCTTTTTTTTTTAAAATGGTGTTTATTTTTTTGCCAATCTGGCCTTCCTATATGGGACATTGCACCTTCTGGTGAACCCTCTATATATTCGCCTCTATATACAGTATAATCTGAAGTCTTCACTTTATGGTAGCCTGTGATAATATCTCTATTGTTCTTCACTTGGCTGGATGTTATCAAGTGGTTTTTTTTTACAACTGGAAGTACTGTGATCATCCACCAATTTTGTCTTATCGGCGATGTCTAGGCCATTACCAAACGAATAGTGCGTTTATTTGATTTAATTTTTTCAATCAGAATGTACCAAGCTGTTGATTGGGCAAATCCTCAAGTTGCCACAATCTTTCTGGATGTTCGCACCCTGAGGATGGCCTGTTTAGCTTGAGCTGACATCTACTTTGTCTGCATTTTGTTTTTTTCACAGTAACCGCTTCAAAATGCAAATGCCACACTTGGCATAATCTCCAGACCTTATGCCTGCTAAATTGATAATGAAATAACAAAGGAATAGTCTATGAAACTACTTTTGAGCCAATTGTCCAATTCTTTTGAGCCATTGAAAAATATAGGGCTGCATATTAAACCGTAGTTCTTAAAGCTTCTCAACTCTAATTTGAGGTTATTCACATCCAAAATGTAAACTGTAAATGTAAAACCATGTTCTTTGTTTTTGCTATTTAAATTTATTTTTGGTAAAATGACAAACTGTCATTGAGCAACTATATTTGGACCTAAGGCGTGGGCCACACATTGCATTTTAGCAGGACCTGTTTGCAGGAAGGAGTCTGAAACTTTTTAGTTGTATACGCATATGCGACTGACGCTTCCACCGTATGCAACGGTAGCATGCTGTGCTTCAGCAGGCCGACAAGACAACTCGATTACAACTGGAACATAACATTTGAATGTAAGTGTTCATACAATGCGGCTTTACTACAAGCCCTGCTACTTAATCACTGTGGCACTGGCACACCCTGTGCAAATGCATCCGACTAAAACAATGTGCGGCAAATGTGTGAACCCAAAAAGGTGTATCCTGCCAAACGGGGCCTGTTCTGCTGCATTCAGCTAAAACTTAATATGTGGCCCATGCCTTACTGTAGTTATATCTTAAAATTCACTTTCAAATACTCAACCTTATGCTTTGTAGTATCTGTTTTCCAGCACTTGATTTTTATGCGTATGTGTGTGTATGTGTATATGTATATACCATATATACTCGAGTATAAGCCTACTTTTTCAGAACATTTTTTATGCTGAAAAAGCCCCCCTCGGCTTATACTCGAGTGAGGGTCCCACTTGAGTCAATAAGTTTTCCTGTTTTTTTTGTTGTAAAATTAGGTGCCTCGGCTTATATTCGGGTCGACTTATACTCGAGTATATACGGTATGTATGTATGTGTGTGTATATATATATATATATATATATATATATATATATATATATATATATATATATATATATATATATATATATATATATATATAATTTCACACATTCATGTGGGCACGCACACACAATTTGTTAATTTATGTGCGGTTTTTTTTAATTTATATTTATTTTTACAGATCATACATTTATTTTGTTTCTTATTTTCAGACAGGTACATTTCATTCTGACATGTATCAGATTCCCATACAGAGGATAAGTGCAAGATTGCAACGTGACTGTATACCTAAAGGGGTTGTGTCAACTTCAATTACTTCTATTATATGCCCCCCTCTGTGATATTGATTACGTTGTGTTCCAGATCTGTCAAACAGAAACAGAAACGCACATACAGAGTAACAGCAGGGTGCAAATCTGGACCTACAGACGCCCCACTGACATGGTTTCTGTTGTTTATGATTGCGTTTAACTGTTCTGTGTTTGTTTTTTTAGGGGGTTTATATTTTACAGTAAATCGGCGTCTGCCACTAAAATATAGAACAAGTACAGTAGTCTTCCTATTTTGTTAGGAATATATGGAAAATGTCAGCTTTTATATAGTGGTAATTTTAGAAGGCTAAAAAAAAAAGTGATTTTACAGTTTAGCAGAGGAGTTTATGGTATTGATTTGTTAGTTTAGCCGATATTGGTAGGCAGAATAAGATATCCCTTACAAAATGGGGTGCCGACATTGGAAAGTGCATACACACTTGCTGGCTCTGAGGTGAGCAACTGAGGGGGGAGTGATGGTCATGCTCCCGCTGCAGAATGGCTATCGTTAATGAGGACCTCCCTTGTCCAGTCATGCAGGGGGGACATTGTTAACAACATTAACTGTACACACGTGAAGATAAAGTGAAAGATATATTTTACTTTTATCTTGTAGTGTCTATGGGGCTTTAGACACACACACACACACACACACACACACACACACACTTACAAATGTCATACGTCGATTGGTGTCCTGGTATATCTTAGTCTAATTGCATTGCAACCAAACTTGGCCACACACTAGGCAACGTCTTTGAGTGGGAGGAGTCACCTGTGATCCTCCATTGGCCACCCAGGCACCACCTAAGCAGCAGGACCGCATATGATATATCATATGCGTTCCATTTGCATGCCTGCCTGGCTTGGCTGCGATCAAACAGATCTCTTCTGCTGGCAGGGTGACTCGCAGGCTCCAGTGCCATGCATCATGGACCTGCTGTCAAATACATTTGTACACATTTTAGGCTTTTTTGCATCGTGTAAAAAGTGACCATACTTTGTATATTGCATGTAAATCATTCTAGTGCATGGGCACCTTAAGACACCTTTTCAGCAAAAGAGACTTCCAACACTAGTACGTTCTCGCACAACTTGGCGTGCCAACTTGGAGTGTTTGCAGCAAAGATTTCAGTTAATGTGATTATTGGCACTTTTTCAAAGTGATGAGTTGTTGCATATCATGTTGGCACAGAAAAATATCTGCAATTGTTTTAAGTATCTGTTCAACAAGGCCATTAGGTTCTTCTATGGGGAGTGAATATGCAGTGTATGTATTGTACAGGAGAGAGTGGAAATAAAAGCAGCCAAATAAAATCCTCAAGCTACTCCGAATACATTTTGTTTTCTGCTTTACAGTGTGTAGTTTCATGGCGCCACCTAACGCTACGCTGTCAGTGTAGCCCAACAGCAGTCTATCGTAGTGTCCCCGCGGCAGCCTTGCGTAGTCAGTGTAGTGTCCCCATCAGGCAGGTTACGCACCGCACTGTCACCGCGAGCTGCAGCTCTGTCCCTGGCAAGCCCAGTGAGTGCCTCTCACAGTGCTGGTAACCGCCAGCACAGGGGGAGCTGGCGGATGCCGGCGGAGAGGCGCTCCATCTGCCTGAGACACATGAGCCTCTCATATGCTTGTGCTTCTCAGTATTTCATGTGGCAGGGTACGTCAACCCTGCCCGTGTCCGCTTCAGGGTTAGGATTTCGGTAGCACGTGCGTTTCGTGCACAAAGGCGGGGTGCGGGCGCAAGTGCGTCTCATGCACAATAAAGGACACATTTGCCAGTGCTCCATGTTACATATTGGCAAATGCCTCAATTTCAAACCCCCACTATCCACGCCAGCCCAAAGCTTGACATGACCTGTTCATACCCCCACTTCGACATGGAGTTGATTTTTTAAAGTGCGGCGAGCCACCGAGCCCAAAGCGGGGCTCGCTGCACTTGCCACGCTTCAGCTTGCTGCACTCACCACACTTTTATAAATTCAACTCCACGCCGACGTGGATAGTGGGAGTATGAACAGGTTGGGAGGACACGTACCGCGGGGCTCGCTGCGCTTGACAAACTTTGGGCTGACGTGGATAGTGGGTGTGTTTCTGGAACACATTCACACCTGTCATGTCAGGCAGGCTAAAAATGGTCGATGGTTCCCACAACGCTGACTGACTACGCTAACTTCGTAATGCTGACTTCGCTGGCTGCGGGAACACGGCGCTGATGCTGACAGGGATGCTAACTACGCAGGCCGCAGGAACACTACGCTGACTAGGTAAGTGGCTCCATGAAACTACACAAGTACCCTACTTAATGCTATAATCTCATCCTTAGAAAAGTTACCTTGTATAAAATAGTTTATTGCAACCTTACGGAACTTGGCAGCAGATATTTTCAGCTGTCCTATGAAGCACTAGCAGAGGTGAATTGTGCTGTTCTCTTGCACGAAGGAGAAATTAACATACTGTAGCTACTGAAAGGGCCGAGTCCAGAATAATGATTGCAGTAAACCATTAATTAGAAGCAATGGACAGCAAAAATAAACTCTGTAATAACTCACTACAGTTCACAGCAGATCAAACTTGCCTGGTCTGCCAGGAAACTCCCCCAAATCCGGGTGACCCTCCCAGCTCCCCGGAAAGGTAGTGCAGTCTCCAGACATACATGGAGCCCTGGGTTTGGCCATCCACTCTGCCAGTAAAATAGCCGAACTAGGTGACCGGTTGACTTGATCTTGTTTATTCGAGTCATCCTAGCCATGCCTCCAACTCTATAATATCTTCATATAGTGGCTACACTGACTTGTCCTCCACCACGCCCCTGTACTGACATACAGGGGTGTGGTGGAGGACAAGTCAGTGTAGCCACATATTAGCACCACATATAGCCACATATTAAGTATGCAACTGCTATACGTGGTGTTGGTGTTTTGTTTTGTTTTCTTTGGTGTGCTAGTAGTTTTATGTAGCTTTCACATCACACTTTTAAAACGGTATATTGCCGTTTTTTTGCCTTTTAAAACGTTTAAGGCTGCAGTGTGAAAATGTCATAGTTGAAATACCATTTAAAGTTAACTGGTATTTCAACACGTTTAAAAAGCAGAGTCCTACTCGTTTTAAAGCCAATTCAGAGCCGTTTTTTGTGCTGTCTGAATGGCACTGAAATGGTATTTAGTAAAAAATAAAGGTTAGAGCACTGTGATAGGCTGTCCCTTGTCTTGTGTCCCTTCCCTGAACCAGGAAATAAGCTGTGGGTAGAAACGTGTTCAGAGGTTAAACGGCTTGACTGGTGATGTGAATGGAACTTAAACGGTATTTTTAAATGGTAATCTGCTGCAATATGAACTCTAGACCCGTTTAAAATACCATTTAAAATTACAGTTTTTCAAAACGTTTCAAAATGTTTTATGTGATGTGAAAGCTACATAAAAGAAAGGAATCCATCAGTTTGTTATTTTGAAGGTTTGTTTTGAACAGATAATTGCACAGAATTAATAAACTTAACATTGCAGTTTTTATAGCCCTAGCCTACAAATATCAGCATCATTCTAATCCTCAGTTAATTAGTCAGTGCTCATTCACACATAGCAATGTTTCAGAACAAACAACTGGGGACAGATGAGCCAGTTATGCATTTGTAATGCAGAACTATTGCTGATCATTTATTGTGTGCTACCAGTTCAATGGATAGTGTTAGTAATAATGGGATGTGGTTAGGATCAGATAGTAGAGTTCCTGTTATTCAGTATATTGACAATGGGATCCCAACTGTCAGACTGTAATAAGACTAATGCTGTGTACACACTGTACAATCCAGCATACGATTTTGACTATATATTCAAAATCGCATGCAGATCGCACAGGTTTTTTACCTTGCGATCCCGATGCGCGCTCCCGTGACAGCACAAATCCAAACCCAGATAGACAGGGCAGCAATAATTATATGGTGCAGATTGTATGAATTTTATGTAAAAAGTACAGCGATGGCAAAGATTGTATAGCACTCGACTCTTAAGTCAAATAGCAAGTGAATCTCACCATGTGTACACACCAACACTTGTGAGATTTTGTCAGATTTGACCCAATTCAGATGGATTGGCCAATTTATCTGACACAATCTGATGTGTAGAACCCAATACACAATCCTGTGTGCATTGGGTCTAACCAAGAGATTGATCCTCCTGCACATAGGATAAATCTCAAGTCAATCAGGTCCAATTTGTTGGAAAACAAGTTGGACAAGTGTAAGTGTAAAGGGGGCCTTTATGCCGAAACACTGGCATATGAATATTGCTTCGTTCATGATATCCATCCAAACCCCTGGCAATTGTAAAATAAAATAAATGCTACCAAATATTGGTTCAAAAGGTTTCATGAATAGAAATACAATTGTATTCATTGCACATAAAGGAGGGAAGCAAGTTGGAGCTGTTACAGCTAGTGGAAACTCATTTCCTCCACTTTTCATATATTTTAAGCCATATATATTATAACAGCGATCGGGACCGCAAATCCAAACGGATGTGTTAAAGGCATTTTTACTTTTTAGATGATACTTCATGAAACATGTAAAATGCACTAAAGAAAAACCCACTCTGCTCCCTGACAATCATGCAATTCATATTCCAGTTGCAGTCATAAAGTATGCAAAAGACCATGGCATCATTCTGCTTTAGTTCCCTTCACACACGTCACCCAACATGCAGCCTCTGGATAGGTCTGTTTAAGGCCCTTTGAAGTGATATGTGGATAGTGCTACAGATTAATGGATTAAGAGCAATCGATTTCCAACCATTAAGAAAGCATAAAGAACAATAATCCGAACACCAATAATTTTCTGAGTTCAAGTCCCAACCATCTACAAGTGGAACCAATAAAAGGCACCATACAACACCTGAGCAAATTCATCCATTTGTAAAGGCAAAAAGGAGGAACAGTCGCAAAAGCAGGAGTAAATATAAAACCGCAATTTTCACTGGCACTCCCATTATAGACCATCTACAGGCAAATATAGCAAATGGGGGAGGCTAAACTAGAGTGTAAAATCTTTACTCTGGAATAAAGGTAAAAATAAAAAAATTATTAGATGACTTCAAAAGCTGAAAAAAGTGAAAGTAGCCAAATTTCTTCATGTGATGTTTCTGTATGTGTGCTACGAGGTACAATCTGTCGAAACCTGGCCAGTAGTGGGTCCAGTGTATTGAATGTAAAGGGTGTGCTCCTATTGCTTGCATAGTAGGTGATGCAGTAGCATTTACTTGTACTAATTGCTTATCAGAAATCATCAGTGAAGACTCTGACATCAGACTAGTTACCAAATATGTCAAATATGG